>NC_067205.1:14209241-14288892 GCF_026262505.1 Trichomonas vaginalis G3
GCGGGACCGTTGTAGACCAATATAAACCATCATAAGAAACGGACTAATAGACTTGAAAACTTTCGACGTTTGGTCACTTGTTCTGAAAACAATAAGAACATAGAGCAAATTTCGAGATATCTGTATTTCGAATTGTCGCGAAACTAGAAGATGACGAGCCCAATTGAAATTGACAGACTATGGCGAAGCATAGTTTGAGTTTTCTACTATAGCGAAGAACAAGACTCTTTCTACTTTTTATACCGGCGTAACTTAGGGAATTACAATGGTGATTGTTTACTAAGGCGGCTCATGCTCATGTAAACGCTAGAGATTACAGATGGAAAATACGTTTCAATACATCTTAACAAATTCAAGAAGCTATATTGGCGCATAACCATTTTTTTAAACGTTCTTTTTTAAAAAAAATATATTTTACATAATATTAAATTTGCTTCAGCGTTGACAAGAATACGGTTGGAGCCAAAAGTGGCCTCGACCTCAAAACAAACATTTATGAGCTTACAAAAGGGTGTTATGAATGAATTCAGCAACATAACATCCTGACCTCGTTTCATTTTGTGCTAAATTCAGTAAAAATTATATTTTAGTGTGAAGAGGTAATCTCACCGTTTTCTCACCTGTTTTCACCCTCTTGAATTTTCGATGAATTTCCTTTAAGATAGAAAAAAAATAAAACTAACTTTATTTTTTTTAAGTTTTGGTCATCTTCACTTGTTATGACAAATATACTATATTTTTTACTTAAAAATATGCAAGGGCTCATAGCCTCAGTGGTATGAGGCTACCTCGCTACAGGCGTCGAAGACCTCGCGCTTCAAATCCCGATTCGCCGCAGTTTTCCTTTTATGCACGTGAAATTTCATGTACATAGGTTACTTTGTGTTAGACCCTAGTGAAGAAATATTAGAACGATTGATAGTTTTACATTGTAAGGTTACTTTGGTGTTAGACCCTAGTGAAGAAATATAAGAACGATAGGAGTTACATTGTAAATTGCGACGATAAAAAGTCTTCTGCTACTTAAGCAGTACTGCTACGTGTCAGTAAAGTACTGCTACTGTCAGTAACTGCTACTGTCAGTTAAACGTCAGTACTGTAACTGTCAGAAAGCGTCATCGCTACTGTCAGTAGCAGTACTGCATCACGGAGCCAGAAAAGTTACTGCTCGAGCAGTAAAAGGAATTTGAGAGGGTTTTCGACGTAAAGTTACTGTACTGTCAGTAAAAGTACTTGCTACTGTCAGTAAAAAAGTACTGCTACTGTTCAGTAAAAGTACTGGCTACTGTCAGAAAAAGTACGCTTTACTGTCAGAAAAAGTACTGCTACTGTCAGTAAAAAAGTACTGCTACTGTCAGTAAAAGTACTCTACTGTCCAGTAGCAGTATTGCTAGTAGCAGAGATTTTTTAGTCGTTGTTGGTCCGACGCGTTCTAAAGCCACAACACGAAGTGTCCGACGTCCCACCAAAATAATACTTTGTATTTTTATTGTAAGAACAGGACAATGGTCAGTCCGAAGCAAAAACAGCTTCACGAACAAACATCTAATGGCGGAAACAGTCACAAAAAGGCACTTAACACGTATTGAGTCTTACGTAGAGACAAGGCATGGTTATATTAAATGCCCAACAAAATATAGTTTCGCAGTTTAGGAAGACTTTAGAAGGTGATTGGAAAATAAGTCCTGGGAGAGTATTTTCGAAGGCAATTTGTGAAGAATATACCAACCCGCGAAAACAGCGGCCGTGGCTTTTTATTAACAAAATTCATGCAGGAATTCCGATGAAATCAAAAAGGTGTGTAGAGGAAATGTATGTACGACCCAAAGACTTTAGTAAACTATATAGCAATGTGGGTTCTCAAAATATTGACATTAGCAGTTGGAAAAATTATGGACTCCATAGACAAAGGAAAGTTCATGAGAAAAATTAGATGAAAGAAAGAACATAATGAAGTTAACAGTAGAGAATGCAAAACCTTGTTCGAAGCAGAACGATTAGAAAAATGCCAATGAAAAACAAATAGAACATGAACGTGAGATATTTCCTGGTTATAGAGAATTCTCCATACGACTAGACAATGGGAACAAGAAGATTTAAAAAGAGAGGAATTTGTAGAGAATATGAACTCGCTAAGATGAGCGATTAGAAGCTGCAGAAAAGAAGTTAAAAGCTTTGGGTTGTTTTGTACAAAAATTAGTGTGAGAAATGAACCATTTTTTTGGCAAAAAAATATATTTTAGGTGAAAGAGGTGAGATTTACAACCTGTTTTTCACCTCTTTTTTCACCGCATGAATCTTTCATTTGAATTCTTAAGATAGAAAAAGGTTAGTTTTTTAAAAAAAAATATTTTTTTATTTTTATTGTAAGAACATGTTTAGCAACAACTGTACCCAAACTCGTTAGTCATTGAATCCTTACGTTCAATTGTTATGTAGAAATGAAAAGCTTCATTTCCCTTCTTCATAATACTTTCGAAACAGGACAATCCAGGAAGATAACCAGCAAGTAACTGTTACAAGTAATTTAGACTGGTAGTCGCGAAGATGAGAAAATGAACAGTATCTATTATAGAAATGCAGCAGGATATTATGACCATCTACTAAACTACCGTGAAATCCAACAACAAAAAACTAGACTTATTTCCTGAATTCGACGTAAAATTGAAAAGTGAAACCAACTGACATCGGTAGAAATAAAGAAGTTCATCCACACGAAAGGTAAAATTATGAATTCCTTGGTTTTCATTGCAACCACAGAAGTCATGGACAAAAGACTTGCCATTATGGTATATAAGAACATCTCTGACATATATTAAATCTGGGGGAAGTTTTAGACGTTTACGATAACTTGGTTCGTTAGTTTGCAAATGTGTTTGGGAAATGAAGGAGATACAAGATAGCTAGCGGTAAGGTATGAACGAACAAATAAGCACAAAACTGCTTTTCAGATTTAAAGAAAACCATTGACGCCTTAGTTGTTCTTTACAGGTTAAGGTTTCAGAACTGATTAACGCAAAATGAACCCGCAATGTTCAAATGTAAAGCAGCAATGATGAAATATAAACTACTCAGTCAAAGAGATAGAAAGAATGCGAAAACGACTATGAGACTTAAAGAACAAAAGCAGAAAAAGCCAGCAGAAGATAAAATGGGATATCGTTGACATTTCTTTAATAAAAAACTAATCACAGCGAAGATTCCTTCCTATCTGACGTCAAGAAGAAAGTATTAAAGAAAAACTTTCGTATCGTTTAAAACATTCGATGTACTGACAGGAAGAAATGAAGCTACGAAATTGTTTTTAGATTTCAAATATACATCATACAAGTTCATGTAAAACGCTTTGTCGAAAAAAGAGGTGAGAAAAGAGCGTGAGAAACGGGTGAATGGAAATTCTCACCTCTTCGACTTAACAATATATTTTGGGTCATTTACGGCTCATACGAAGACGTCTTGACAAAAACATTTACGATGAAATCATGAAAATTTATGTACGAAGAAGTCTTGACAAAAACATTGTACGAATGAAATCATGAAATTCATGAGGTGAAAAAATTAGGTTGAAAAAAACAGGTGAAATCTTCACCTCTTCACCTAAAAATATATTTTTTATTGGAATTCAGCAACAAACATTCAATGAATTTCCTTACAGATAGAAAAAATAAAGTTTAGGTTTTTATAAAAATATTTTTTTATTTTGTATGTAAGAACAGAAATGTTAAAACATTGAGTTTGAAACAGTTAAAAGATAGACAATGACACCAAGTGGTTAGGAATAGGTGATTTAAAACGTAAGATAGCCAAAGAAATACAAAAGAATATTCTTTGATTCAGACATTTTAACGCACTATCTGGAAGAAAACATCCACGACTTGGGTTAAGAAATGCTTCAAATACAAGAAAATTTTTGACAAGAAATCCTGAGCTGCATGATTAATCGGTAAATTCTATGGACAAGAGCTATCTTATAGACAAAAAGTCTATATAACCAGTAGTTTTTGTTCGGATTGACCAGTTGTTGGATATAATTTCATAACATATGTTTCATTCGATACGAACGTTGCACTGATAGTGAGGGCTTACTTACATCGTTCAGAAACCGAAGGACTTCAATACAAAGAGATATAAGATAGGCAAGAAAATTATAAATATAAGTAGTAATATGAACAGTACAGTCAATAGAGTTAAGGTTGCGTTCTGTTAACGATATTTAGAGTGCTGAAACAGAACTACTTTGAAAGAGTTTGAGAAAATTTGTATGGTGCTCCACGAAAGTAATTAGAAACGTTTGAAGTTAGATGAGATAGCTAAGCTATAAATTATTTGAGACGAAGTTGCTGAAAAAATACATGATAAAGCGTTTACTTTTTGGTCTTTTAATTACAAGATAGAAAAATAAACGCTAGTTTTTTTAAAAAATATTTTTTTTATTTTGTATGTAAAGACAGATATGGTCAAACATCAGAGTAACACAAACAAATTGCTATCGTTCATGAAGATATAGATGAGAATACGAGTGGGTTCAGTATAAACAAACATTACGTCTTTTCATTCGTTCGGTCAAAGATGACATGTACCAAATGCAAAGTATGGTTTGACAGCAATGTTTTGCTCCAGATACTAAGAACCAGCAAGACTGGTTTTAATTAAATAGCACTCATGAACTCTTGATGTGAGTTCGAACATGTAGAACTTAAAAAGATGTACAAGGACAGACAAACTTCCATCCATATCTAAAAGGTATAATATGTTCATAATGTTCTAGTTAGTTCAATAGCAACTGTGTTCTTCACCTCGTTATGCATGGTATATTTACGACTATCTTGACGAAGTTTGCTGAAAACACATGTTTAAAGCGTTTATTTTTGGTCTTTTGTGAAAGTAAGGAAAAATAACGCTAATTGTTATAAAATATTTTTTTTTTATGTTATCGGAATTAGACAGATATGTCAACGATACATGAGAACAACAACACAGCATTATGTTCATGAAGCCAATAAATGAGAATACGAGTACATACAACTACAGTTTAACAAACAATTCGTCTCATTCGTGTCAGGTCAAAGCACGATATGTTACCAAATGCAAAGTATTTTGACAGCTGGTTGTTGCTCAAAAGACACAACGATTTGTGTCTCAAAAACCAACAGCACCAAGAACTTTAGAAGATCAGCTGACCACTTGTTTGGTTACGGGGAAACCGCCGAACGAGATCCTTACTGAAAATGCGTAAAAATTTCGCCAAATGGTTTTGAAAGGAGGTTGTATGTACATAGACTCGTTGCTAAATGCTAGTTTGCAAGTGGGCTTCGCCTCGCTTATCCGTTCGATATAGTTACATGGATGTTAGATTGCGAAATTACATGAGACAACGAACGGAAGAGAGGAAACAGACCTCAGAAGGCAAACAATGAAGTCTTGAAGCAAAAGACAAAAGCATTCAGAAAAAGAAGAATACCACGTTCGGTACAAAAGGAAAGGAAAAAGAAACTATAAGTATATCTGATTTATACTGCAAGAGATGGAAAATGAAGAAGAAAGAGATATGGTTATAGTTGCATTTTAGTCAAAAGAAACAACCAAAGCTTTTACGACCTTGCTAAGGTATTTACAATCTGAAGAAAATTTGGTTCTATCGCGAAAACTTACCGATTTCATGACACCAATGAAGATGTGAAAACAAATATGTTCAAGAATCGTTACCTCAAACAACACTATGATATATAAAGGTTGTACAATACTTATCATTCAAAGAAGATTTGCCATTTGTTAAAAGGAAAAAAATAACAGAGTATTTTGACAAACTTCAAACAAGTAGAGTAAATGAACCATTTATTTTTACCAGCTTGACACAAAGATGGCTAAGGTAGCTTCTATAAGGGTTAGATTGCCTCAGTCTGTTGGGTCTATGCGGTCATTGTCTTCAGGACAATCTTTTACTTTTTCAATGACATAGTCTTTTACTTTTTCAAGACAAGTCTTTTACTTTTTTCAAGACAAGTCTTTTACTTTTTCAAGACAAGTCTTTTTACTTTTTCAGACAAGTCTTTTACTTTTTCAAGACCAAGACCCGTTTATATATTTTTGTGTTTTTCAAGAAATTTTTTGGTGTAAGTCTCAAATTTGAACCAGTGTTCTTGATTTCAGGACGATACCCGTACTTTTTCAGACAAGTCTTTTACTTTTTCAAGAACAAGCTTCCACGTTTTCAAGACAAGTCTATTTACTTTTTCAGACAAGTCTTTTACTTTTTCAAGACAAGTCTGTACTTTTTCAAAGACAAGTCTTTTTACTTTTTCAAGACAAAAGTTTTTACTTTTTCAAGACAAGTCTTTTTATTGTTTTCAAGACAAGTCTTTTACTTTTTCAAACAATGGCCGACGTACACCAAACCGAGATCCATTCCCAACCAGAGGAACCTAAAAGCTGACAGCAACCACAACAGACTAAGACAATAAACACTTACATTTTTCAAGCTTGACTTATTTACAATTTTGAACTTTGTTTCTCTTCGCGATAGATATTAATTCTGAAAGAAGTATTGAGGAGTCTTGTATGACTTTGTTGTTACTTTCGCCCATAGTTTTCTGTCAAACTTACCTGCCATGGACTCTTTCATAAGTTCCATGAAATCGTCTTCGGACAATCCAGGGAAAAGTATGATATCAGTAAGTATTCTTTTAACATCCTTACTTAAACTCTTTGCTGTCTGTACACAAATGACAACTGAGATGTTAAAGTGTCTGAGCTTCTTAAGAATTCGACACATGTCTGTTCTCTGTTCTTTAACAAAGGATGAGAAGCAAAGTCATCTAAGATAAGAAGACATCTGTGAGGGTAAGTCTTCCAATCGTAAGATTGCAATTTCTTCGAAAGGTATTCTATCTCTTTCTGTTTGTTTCTGAAGTGTTTCTTCTCTAATATTCTCTGCATTTCCTCATTTGGGTCTTTGAACTTCGAATTGACATACTCATTTATAGCATTGTACTTCAAAACTCTTCTTTGGTACTTCTTTATCCAATCTAACAACTCAGAGTCTTTTATACATACTAACTTAGACTTCTTTATAATATCTTTGAACGAATTTACGGTTGGTCAAATTGACCAGAAGTACTACAAATGACTACTAACTCATAGAATGGGTTCTTCTCATCTAGTTCTTGTTGTTGTGCAGCCATTTTAAGATAAGTGAAAGTCTTACCCGACCCAGGTGGTGCAATTAGACCTGTTATACCATTCTGAGCAAATAAGAACTTGTCATGTATGGGTTTTATCTGAGCATTTTCTAACTTCCTCTTGTTCTTCTTCAAAACATTCTCAAATTTCTTGTCAATGTCAGCAAACTTTTTTTCTAACATATTTTTAGAAAAATTAAAATTTTTATCTTTTTGAAAATGTCTAGCGATTTCGCTATCTATATTCGAGACAAGCTTTTCGACTCTAAAACATCTGTCGACCATAAAATCTTACATAGTGTAAACAAGAAAGGTGAATTTGTTCTAAAGTTCTGTTTCTGGGAATATGACAAGAACCATAAAACCTTAAGCAGAGCAGTCTTAAAATTTGTCAATGACAGACTTGTTGACAGAGATGACGCCTCTTGGAAAGATGAAGTCCAACAAAAGTTCTTAGAATGCAAAGAAGGCACATGCGCTGTTCTTGAAGATGAAATAGAAAACAGAATAGAAGAGCTATTAAAGGACAAAGAACTTTTACATAAATATGGTTCTGAGAAATTTGACATAACTCCACCAGAAAAGAAGAAGAAGAGAGAAAAGAAAGAAAAGAAAGTAGAAGAAGAGAAGAAAGAACCAGAGCCAGAGAAGAAGAAATTTGACATGTAAAAATAAAATTTTATTTTTAGAACATTTCTGGGTCAATGTCAATGTTCTCTTCCTCTTTAGGAGCAAACACTGGCTTAGACTCTAAAATCTTTTTACCCAATTTACCTTGAACTTCAACTATCTTAGACTCATAATATTCATAGTCGTCTGCTTTCTTTGGTTCATAAGGTATAACAAGTTTGTATGCTTTGCCTTCTTTAAGGTTTGAAAACCTTCTGTCAAAATTTTCCTTGACTGTTAACAAACCTTCTATGTCTAAGTCTTCAAATTTCGCACCATTTTTAGTCACAATAGCAAACTTAACTGGTTCGATGTTCCAAACTTTGTCAAATGTAGACTTTTCAAAATGGTAGAAGTAAACATTCAAATATGCGAATGGGTCTAGTTCTTCTTTGACTTCTGTCATGTACTTGTTTACTGAGATGAATTTTGCCATCTTTTCTATCGGATAAAAAAATATTTTTTTAAAATTTACTCAGAAAAATTTTTCTTTGTATATACGCCGTTCTGAACATCTAAAAGATTTTTGACATTTGCCAAGAATGTTCGTTTAGACGCTGTCATATAACCATACTCTTGGCAATATTGTTTATATTCATCGTACAATGACCTTTCATCTAAACACTCAAAGTTAGTCTCATCTATAAACAGTTCATAAACACTCTTGTTTGCTTCTAACAATGTTTGTCTTTCTTCGGTATATGGAATTTGTCTTGGATTGAACTTAGAAATATCTAATGTCATGAAATATGAGAACAAGTGGTTGTAAAAGTTAGGTGTCAAAGTTTCTGCTAAGTCGTCAAAATATTCTGTATCTTGCATATGAGAATCTGACGTTCTGACAACTACATATCTTCTGTCAGAACTTTCTAACTTCATCGGAACGGCATTGTTTTGAAACCATGATGAAATTTGCAACATTTTCACAAACTCTTTGGTCTTTATATTTTCTTTCAACAACTCCAACTTTGTCTGTTATAAGACTCTTCAAAGCATCTGAGTTTAAAACCTTTGTTGTATCTATACTTTGAAGTTCGTTACATACTATAAGTTTCATATTCTCTATTGAAGAGTTAAATTTACCGCAGATGTTTTCTAAGTTGTCATATTCGATTCGAATAGCCCTCTAACAGTTTGCACAAATATCTGTAAAGAAAGTATTCTTACCAGTTCCTTGTTTTCCAATTATAATGAGAGCAGTTTCATTTTTAGCACTTGGATGTTGTAAGATGTTTGCAAACCAACATAAGATATACTCATAGACTCTTTCGTTTCCATTGCATATAATTTCTTTGACATGGTCTAACCAAGCTTCTATAACATTTTCTTCCATTCTACTTGTTCATATTTATATCCAGTGAAGATAGAATAGAAGTTTGGAGATGGTGTATAGAACTTTATACCTCGAACTGAAAAATCTTCTAACTTTGACAATAAGATATCCCAAGCATCTAACATCTTCATGCCAACTTGTACGACTTTTATTTTCTTAAGTTTTTGTCTACATTCTTGTTCTGAAACTATTGTCGCTCTTTGGTTTGTTAAAGACAACATCCCATTCTTTCATGACATAACATTCTGGGGCAGAGTCGACATAAATGACTAAACGTTTCAAATTCTCGACTGCTTTGTTATAGTCTCGAAATGGACACATATTTCTGAACGCTTGGAAGTCATAAAAATCTGAAACGTCTATTCTGTACATTTTTATAAAAATAAAAAAAAATATTTTTTTATTCTTGAGCTATTTGTTGTTCTTGAGCTATTTGTTGCATTGTTGTTCTTGAGCTATTTGTTGTTGAAGTTGTTCTTGTAGTACAATACTTTCACCAGTTGCATCTTCCAATTCGAAACTTTCTGCCGTCATTGACAAATACATAGGACATAAAAGTTTTACAGGAACAAAGTTTGCGTCAACTAAGTTAAGTTTATGTTTGCTAAAGTGTTTGAGTTCACTAAAGCTGAAAACTCTGCATTCGAATGAACAATAGGCAAACCAGCAGAGAAAGTGTTGTTTATACGCATGAGTATCTTTTGGTCATAGTAGTTTCTGTCGACATTCGAATAGCACTTTGAACCTAAGTTTGAAACAATATATAAAATAGGTGTACTTAAAGTCAATGGAACAGACAAACCTTGTATGACACCTTTTCCTGTTATAGGAAACTGTTGGTAGTAAAAACCAGATATAAGTTTTGTATTATAGCTCATATCGTTTATACTAAACTCAGTCGGACATCCAAACATAATGAAACCTGCTCTAGTTGCAGCACATGTTACATCCGTCCTTAAAGTATTAAATAAGTCAACAAAACCTGTTGGTGGTATATCTGAGTAAGTATCTTCAAAGAAGTATTTTTTACCATTCACAACAACAAAGTCTTCTGGTGTCAAAAGAGCAAAACAGGCTTTAGTCGTCATTGTGTTTAAAGTTAGTTTACAATATCGTCCTTGAGGACTTTGTAAGTTTGTTGTTATAGAATTATATGACTCAGGGTTTTTAGTCGTAATAGTATAAACCACTATGTCTTCTGCCATTTACTTAGCAACTAAACTTTAATGAAATGTTGTGGTCGTCAAATATTTTTATGACGTCTGGGAAACTATATTTTAAGTTCAACGTTTCACCTCCTTTCATAACGTATATCTTGTCAATGACATTATATGAAACACCACAGCAAGCAATGTCGGGTTCTATTTCTTTGATGTTTATATCGTCTGCCTCTGTCAAAAGTTTCAATAGTTCTTTCAAAATTTCATGAGGTGCGATGACATATGAGTTCACTTTTACAGGGTTGTGCTCAACCAAGTTTAACATTATACCCAAAGCTTGACAAATCTTCTCCTGAGTTTTAAGTTTGTCTTTAAGTTGTTGGTAGTCGTTTCGAATATCTGCAACAGAACTTAAGTCTCTGCTAACTTCAGGTATGTTTTGTTCTTTTACAGGAACTATTGTTATACCATCTTCGTCTTCGTATGGTTTCCCCACTTCAACATCTCTTTCTTTGACATTGACAACAACACTTTGACTGTTTGTTTGAGTTGGTGAATTTAACTTCACATCTGCCACCGCCATTAAACCTTTTGAAACACTTACGCTTCTATTTTTCGGAAATGACATTTTACTTAGAATAAAAAGATGGACGTATTTGAGTATCTCTTCGAATTGAAGCAAAACAAAGTTTACACACACAAACAATACAAGTTCATTGACAGAATAGTTCTTTATACAAACAATGGAAAATGTTATAGAATAGCAGTCTTTGCTGAACCAAAATATTTTCATAAAGCAAAGAAAGTTGGTATAACCGAATGGTGAAAGTTCTTGAAGCAGACAAAAATATAACAACAAAACTGACCGATATTTCTAAAGGTAAGTTTATAATACAATATTATATCAAAACTGGCGTACTGTCAATATTTGACGGAGAGAAGTCAGTTCAAGAACAACTTACTGACCTGCTGCCAAAATCTGCTCGATGGAAGCTGTCGTTATACCAATCTGAGGAGCCCCAGCAGGTTTCATCGAACGAATCTTCAAAAGAGCATCTTCCGTGAAAAGTGCTATTGGTTTTGTAAACTTCTTTGCTTTCATTCATCTGGACCGTCTCTGTCACCAGTATATTGTATTTGAACTGTACCAACAGTTGAAATACCACCCATAAAGTCTTCTGAGTCAGCAAATGGAATGCCAAGCCAAAAGTTTGAACGGTCTCCATTTGTATATTGAGTTTTTTGACCTCCTGTATGAGTCCATACTTTCACATATGGCATAATAGAACTTTGCATTTCAGGGTTAATGGTTGTTGTGAAGTTGTTGTTAAAGTTCATAGCATCTAATGTCAAGTTGTATGACCTCATATCCTCAACTGTAGAATATTCTTCTCTTGGATAATATTTGCCATCTATGTTTATATGATATTTAATACCAGGGTTGTAGAAACAAGAATAGTCATTTATAGTTCGTCTGAACAGTACAAACATAGTATCTGCATGTTTCATTGCAGTTGTTAAGCAATATCTGTTCTTGCACCTGGGTCAGCACTTTGGTTTCCAACTTCACCTGCAAAGTCTTTGACAGATATTTGGTGTATAGGGAACATAAGTGGAACTGCAATATATTTGGCAGCTAAAGCATTTGAAATATCTGGGTCCAACATATAGACTGCAAGTCTGCTTTCTATTCTCTTGCATTCAAATTTTTCGCATGTGAACTTAACTGGGTCCCAAGCATTCCAGCAGCATTGAATAAGTAGTTTACTTCAGTGTTGAGGTTTGAGAAACCAAAGTCTAAGTCAACTTTGTCTTTGCAAAATTCGGCGAATGACGTTTGATTTGCTCCCTTTACGTCTGTAAGAGTGAATGGGTCTTGTGTTGGTGCAATGACTAAGTTATTTTTGCTTGGAGTAAGTTCGATAGAAATTTTTCCTGCCCAGTTTGGCAAGTATCTTAAAAACCTGAAGATGAGGAAAGATGACAAAGGAACTCTAAGTTTCATTTTACTTTGGTTACTGCTGCTGCAGTTTGTCCAGAAAGGTTAACATAAACTCCTGGAACGTTAGGGTCAAGTCTTCTTATTTTCTCAATAGTTGCATACTGGTCTGTTTGTTCTCTAGCTTGTGGTTGTACTGAGTTTCTCAAAGCGAACCATTCATAGTTTGCCCATGTTACTGTTTGAACTAAGTCAGAGTTAGAATATATCTTATATCCCATGAAAACTTCTGGAGCATATTGGTATCCGACATAGAAAATTCCATTGCAACCTTTCTTGTCAGACAACTTGGCAGAAGGTTTTATTTCAATGTCTTGTTCCACGTATAAGAAAGAGTTGTCAATAGAAATTATATGAAACCTGTCGCAAGCAATATCTACTGTTGTTGAAGAACCTTCTCCAAACTCACCTACGTTTCCATAAGAAACAGCAGTTGTATATTCGTAAGTTCCAGGAACTATTTCTGACCTTCTAATGGCATTGTCGCATTCGTTATACCATTCGGAAACATTTCCATTCATAGCATCCAAAACTGTTGGCGTTATATTCTGAGCGGCGTACATTTCATATGAGTAAAAATATAGAATAGTTGGATTTATATGTCATAATAGAACCCACTCCGACCAAGCTTTACTTTCTTCCTGACTGAGTTTTTAACTCTTCTTTTTCCTTCATTGCCCTCTGCTTGAAGTTGTTGCATCTTTGCATTATGTTCATCTAGTATGTTGCAAATTTCCCATGTCCTTTTTGCCTTTTGGCTCTGGTCGCCCATCTCAGGTAACCTATATCCTAGAAAGAGTTTGTCATAGTCTGTATTTGAGTCTTCGCGTATTGTTTGCATGACTCTTTCCTGAGTTTCCGGTTCAAGCTCTTCAAACAGAGCCTGTCCATATGGAATAAGCTCGTTTCCAAATATATGTTTTGTTAGCCATTCTGGTTTTCTTTCCATGTTACCAACTATATCTTTTGTGAATGGGAAAGCTTTTACCCAATCTTTCAGTCTTGCGTCGTTTATTTCTGTAGTTGGTTTTATTTTGTCAAGGAACATGTTTTTCAATACTAACATTTCATTTGGTACTGTCCAATTGAGTTTTCTTAAATATTCATCCCTTCTCGGTTCATTGTCTGCAAAGTAAGTTTTTATGACATTTTGTAAACTTTCGTTTGCAAGGTCATGTACAATAGGTTCTCTTCCTTCTGTCTCCCTAACTTTCTTTCTAAACTCTTCACCAAATATACCATCTCTATGGTTCTGTGTAGTTCTTTGAGATAAATGTTCTAGAACGTCAGGTGTTATATTTCCATCAGCCATGTTCATTTCATACTGGTCCAAAATATCTGCATGTTTCATATCTTTCAATGGCATTAAAGCCGCGCTTAAAATACCAGCTATATCTGGTTCACCATTGACTTCCATTGCGTCTACAACTTCTTGGAATTGTGGTTGTAAGTTTATGAACCACCTATCCGGGTTAGCTTTATGACCCCATCTCATTGTAGTTCCATCGTCTGCAGAAACAAAAGTAGGTTTGTTTCCATCTTGGTTAGGTTCTGAATGAACTTTAAACAATGTTTCATTTCTATATGTTTTCTTGAAATTTAACCTTTTATTTTCACCGAGTTCATCCGAAGATTGAACGTTATATGTCGTAAGTAAAAAGGGTTGTTGTATTTGTGTACATTTTCTTTCAGTACTTCCATTCTATGCTGAATATTTTCATCTGGTGTTGGAGTCTTTTGTATGTCGGCAAACATTTTTCGATATTCTTCTACTATGTCAGCCGAATTTTTTTTAGACTCTTGGAAATATTCCATATTCTCCGCATACTCTTGTTGAGGGTCAAGAATTTTCGGCTGTTCCAAATCTTCATCTAGTTCTGTGAGGTTAGTTTCCAAAGGAGGGACTTGTTCGTTTCCTTCAGGCTCTTCTAGCTGTTGTTGCTGAACTATTTCTTCCATGTCTGGTTGTATCTGAACTTCTTCCTGTTGAGTTTCTTGTACCTCATCTGCTGGCATTTCATATATTCCGAGACCGTTTTCAACAATTTCCCTATCTACGTCATCCGCATTCATAAGCCTTTGTTCTTTCGTTCCGTCTCCTTTTTTTACGCGTTTCATGACGAAAGTTGAATTGTCATTTAGCTCTGACATCAAATATCTCGGAGTAAATTCATCCATGTCATTTGGATGATATGCTATTAAATCATATCCCTTAGCGAGCTTGTATTTTCCAGGTTTGAGATTATATCCGTTTTGGTGCTGAGCCATAAAGCTAAATAGGTTCGGGTCAGTATTTCCATCCTTGAACTTTCCAATAGCTTCTTTATATCTGTCACTAAAGTCAATACTATCTGGGAAACCACACTCTTCTTTAAGCATTTTTAAGAATTCTTGGTTTCCTTGTTCTCTACTTCTTTTATGTCCTTGCTCTGTTTGTGGTTGTTGTTGTGCAGGGTTTTGAACTGTTGGTTGCTGTGCTGGTTGTTGTGTTGGTTGTTGTGTTGGTTGTTGTGCTGGTTTTGGTTGTTGTGCTGGTTGTGGAGGTGGTTGTTGTGCTGGTTGTTGTGCATGCCTGTGTCTGTGTCCATGTGACGATGTAAATGTTCTAGGTAGTCCTGGTGCAGGTGCTTCTCTTGGAGGGTTTGGTGGTATATAAGTTCCACCAGCTGGCACATATGTTCCATCTGCAGCGTAATGTCCTACCTGACTTTTCGTTTTTAAGAAAGCATTTACTAGGTCTGTTTTGGTCTGTTGTAACTCTTTTTCTTGACTTTCCACAACAGTTGCTCTAACGGCGTCATAGGCACTTTGAACTGCCTGTCTCGTTGCTGCATCTGTTATTTTCGTCATATTTTGTGCTACTTCTTTTAACTCTTTGTCGAAACCTTCAGACTTCAGTTTCTTTCCAGATGAGAAGTCGTTCACTTGTTTCACCTTACTATGAAGAGCTTCGAAAGCGTTCTTAAAGTCAGCATTTGTTAAAGCTTCATTTGAACTATCTTCATCCGCTTGTATTTTTGTCCTTATTGACCCTATGAGTTGGGCTGCTTTAGCGTTGGCTTGGGCATCTAACCAGTCATTGTTAGCTTTTATATATTCTGCGCTTTTCATTGCCTTTTGCATGGCTGCGTCGTTATTTTTACTTTCTTGTGCTAAGTTTTCATACTGTACGGTTTGGTTTTGCAACTGTAAAAGTTTTTCTGCCTTTACATTTGCTTCAACTTCTTTTTTATACTCATCGCTATCCATATATGTCTTCAGGGCTTTTTGTTTTATCTCTTCATCTTTCAGTATTTTATATTGAGTAGTATGGTTTTTCAAATTTATGACATCTTGTTCCATTTTTGCTACTTCTGCTGCTTTTTCTGACACTTTTTTGCATATTCCTCTGTACTTAGTTCTTTCAGTTGTTCTTCTTTCTTCTTTTTCTCTACGTTTAACTCATTTAGTTTCTTTGTGTGTCTGTCATATTCTAGTTTCTTTTCGTTTTCACTTATTTGCTTCTGTATGTCTATGTTTGACTTTTTGACATCTGTTATTTGATTTTTGAGTGAACTCAAATTCATTTGACTTTGAGGGTTATATGCTGTTCCGTCTGCAGCTCCACCATAGCCTGCCATTTTCGCTAAAAGTGCCGCTCTTAAACCTCCACTCTGTGCACCAACAACTCGGTTTAAAAGCATAGGATTGCTTGACATTTGTTGCAACATAGTGGGGTCATTCAGCATTTGTTGTTGCAACTGTTGTTGTGGTGTCAGTCTTACTATTGGATGTTTCAATGCTCTCTTCCTCTTACGTATATTCTTACGTAGCTTACGTGGCATTTTAAGTGAAGTTAAAAAGCGGCTTTTGACAGATGTTTATTGTGACTTCTTCGTAAAGACTTTGTTAAGACTTCTTCGTAAAGACTTTGTCAAGACTTCTTCGTAAAGACTTTGTTAAGACTTCTTCGTAAATGACCAAAAATATATTTAGGTGAAGAGGTGAGATTTCACCTCTTTTTTCACCTCATTTCTCACCTCTTGAATTTTCATGAATTTCTTCGTAAAGACTTTGTTAAGACTTCTTCGTAAAGACTTTGTTAAGACTTCTTCGTAAAGACTTTGTTGAGATTTCTTCGTAAATGACCCTAGTAGTATATTTTTGGTGTAAATTTCATGAAAATTCAAGAGGGTGAAAAATTAGGTGAAAAAACAGGTGAAATCTCACCTCTTCACCTAAAATATATTTTTGGTGTAAATTTCATGAAAATTCAAGAGGGTGAAAAATTAGGTGAAAAAACAGGTGAAATCTCACCTCTTCACCTAAACATTATTTTTGGTGTAAAATTCTGAGAAAAATGACAGATGGAACACATACTTTTTCAGTAAGTACATATGGGGTAGAAAAGAGGGTAGAAAACGGGGTAGATATACCCTTCTACCCTAAAATATATTTTTGTCTGATTTACGCTCATTACGATGAAGTTTTGACAAAGTCTTTACGAAGAAATCTTGACAAAGTCTTTACGAAGAAATCTTGACAAAGTCTTTACGATGAAGTTTTGACAAAGTCTTTACGATGAAGTTTTGACAAAGTCTTTACGATGAAGTTTTGACAAAGTCTTTACGAAGAAGTCTTGACAAAGTCTTTACGATGAAATCTTGACAAAGTCTTTACGATGAAATTCATGAAAATTCAAGAGGTGAAAAATGAGGTGAAAAAACAGGTGAAATCTCACCTCTTCACCTAAAATATATTTTTATTGAATTCTGTATAATATTCTGAGTAATATGACAGATGTTTATATAACACTTCTCCGGTTTATAGGACCTCTCTCATATTCTATCTTGTCATATCAAAACTCATAGTCATGTTTGTCCTCTAAGACTTCATTTATACTAAACATCTTCAGGGCTAGAAGGCACGAAGTGCCTGGAAGCCCCACTCCCTTTTTTTTTTTTTTTTTTTTTTTTTTTTTTTTTTTTTTTTTTTTTTTTTTTTTTTTTTTTTTTTTTTTTTTTTTTTTTTTTTTTTTTTTTTTTTTTTTTTTTTTTTTTTTTTTTTTTTTTTTTTACCGTATATTATTTTTTAAGCTATCTTATTTTTTGAAGAGAGAGGGTCAAAGTTGCTATTTGTTTAAGAGTATGCACTTTTGTCACCTACTCATTTTTTGAACTTTTATTCAAATCTTTGGTCGCAAGAAGAATTGCATGATAAATAAAAACATTTAATCAAAGTCAATTTTATTTTTCATATTCAAATGGACTGAGTGTTAACATTTAACATTTTTTGCTAATTGTCGTCAAAAATTAGGCGTAAAGCAAAAATTGATATTTCATATGGTTTTATGATAGATAAGCATTATATTCCCACTCATTATATTCGTAAATTTTGAGGGTTATCCTTCGCTTTTAAGATCATTGAATTTGATTTTTATATAAAATAGTTATATATTAGAAAATAATATGAGTTTATGTGATATTATTTTTCAGAAGATTTTGTGTTCTTCTTCAAAATTTTATTTTTTTATTAAAAATAATCTTTACAAAATATCCATTTACTTTAATTAATATTTAAAAACGTGCTCTATCAAAAGTTCCAAAAATTCAATATTTTAGCTTTTCTGAGGTGTCACTTTTGATGAATTTCTGTTTACAACAGTTTAATAAAAATTTGAACGCATGACTACGTTATATATTTTCAATAGTCCGGTGATATTCAATTGTCATTTTACCGAATAAAAATCTTTTTTCTATTTTGAATTTTGATATTAATATATACTTTTTCCAAAAATTTTACCCTATGCTTTCAAAAAATTGATGTAGTTTTGAAAATTTTAAAAATCATAGTAAATCATAAAAATGACTGAATTACACTCCACTCATTCTACAGAAGAAAGTAATAGTAAAATGGTATCTAATATATTGATTGATGCCACCGAAGTTCAGAATGAAGAAGGTGAAACACGTTTTCCGATTGCATATCGATATTTACTTACAAAATATATATGGTTACTAATATATATTCTAATTGTTTTTGGTGTTCTGGTGACAGTTCCTTCCCAAAATGTTGAAAAATTCTCAAGTTCGTTTTCAAAATTTAATTCATCAGAGAATCCTTCATTATTTATTCACACCACAGATTCACATGTTAGCTCATACAAGCAAACAAACAATAAGAACTTCAGAGATGCCCTTAATTTTGCAAAATCATTCAATAATACCCTTATTGTTAATAGTGGTGATTTAGTTGATGACTGGAATTATTCAAGTAAGCTTCATTTAGAATAAGAACTGCTGTACAAAATGAAAATGATTTCAGGTTATACAAATCTCTTAAAGAAGAAAGTGGACTTGATCCTTCTCTGTTTATTGAAGCTGCTGGAAATCATGATATGTTTAATACATTTTCATTTAACATGAAAACAAACTTATTCATAAACTCAACAAATAGCAATATTAAGGAAAATACATCTATCAATGATTTTATTGTTCAATCTCGAGTTCATGAAAACATTGTGTTTATCATTGTCAATCCATATGACTTTCCCAAAGGGAGAGCTTTACTTGACATTTTTATTCATCCATCAATGGGTATTCTTGACCTGATTGAAGCAAAAATTGTTGAAGCTCTTAATAATCATAATGATAAGTCGATTATAATAATTACACACTATCCGGTTGGCCAATTTGGACAAAGCAAATCATCGGCTGGTCTTACATTTAAAGATATCATTATCAAATACCAGATTTCAGCTGTTCTTACAGGCCATTCTCATCCAAAAACAATCCAACCACAACATCATCTTGATTCCCTTGAAGTCATTTGCTCTGATCTTGTGAGTCATAGAAATATTGGAATTGTTTCAAATGATAATGGAAATATCTTTTATCATAGCTATAGTGTTGAACAGCGTCCAAGTTTCATTGTTACTTACCCAATTGATTATAAACAAATTTCAAAAATGACAATGTTTAATTCAAAGGAAGTTGATGTTCGAGTTATTGCATTCACCGATTCTGAAAATGAAACGATATTATGTAATGGACAAGGAATGAATTTTGATAGACATTTAAGGTCTGGTATGTCTTTATATCATATAAAGATGACATTCAAATCCGGATTCAACAATATTCACATTGCAAATGCTAACAACACAGAAAAAGAAATGATCAGATTCTTCATAGGTAGTGTTTCCCCATCATTTAAAGAAAAACTCGGAGATGAAAGAAACTATTACAAATACTCATTGAGCATCCTTATTCTTCTCGGCCTAATAATGTTTGTTGTATTGTTCCCTTTTAATATTGAAGTTAAGTTCGAACCACTTATGAAACTATACAACAATTGTATAGAATATCTTGAAAACAGAGAAAATGAGTATAAAGTAATCGATCACATTAAATACATTCTGTGTGGTTTCCTTTTTGTTAGATTCTATCTTATCAAATATAATAAGAATGTTATGCTTTATTTATTCATGTTATTTTTATCCCCGTTGATCCTTCCATTGGGTTTGATAAAATCAGAGGAACACTTTGGATTAATATGCATATATGGAACATTTTTGAACAACCATTTATACCCTACTCAATTTGTTTACTTAATATATCTCATTCATATTGGTATAATAACAATTCCTTTAACATTCATTACCGCAATGTTTGGCAAAGAAAGAAAATTCTCTTTATGCTTTGTTGTTGACATTATTTTTGCACTCTTCTGTTTAATCATCACTATTTATTATTCATTGTTCAGTATCTCCCATGCAACGACTCTGGTATTGTCAGCCACAAACTTCCTTTTTGTCCTTCTTCCATTTGCATACATGATTTATCTGTTACTTTTTTAACTGCTCAAAAAATATATGCTAGAAGCTTTATAAAGTATAATGTTTGTTTTATTAACCTTAAAATCTTATTGATTCTAAAGAATTCTTTTGATTATTTAAAATTTCAAGACTAATGAACTTTTTTTATTCTTGTAGCTATCCATTGAGGTCAGGTGAGTGGGGCTTCCAGGCGCGTTGCGCCCTCTAGCCCCGGAGAAACTAGAGGAGGAATGATACAAAGACCAGATGAAAAAAATAAAAATATTATAATAAAATTAAATTTTTAGTCTTAAATTGTTTTTTTTATTCGGTATATTCTGAATCTTGAATGTCTTGGAAATTTTCTTCTTCTTCGCTCTCTGAGGTGAGGATTTCTTCGACTTCTTCTTCTTCGCTCTCTGAGGTGAGGATTTCTTCGACTTCTTCTTCGCCATTGGGAGCAACAAATCCTGCGATGAAAACTTTGTATATACCTTCTTGAGGAGTCTCTATGATGAAAGTCGTATTGTTGAGGAAATGGAACTCGACATCTTGAACAAATTGGCAACTGCTGTGTGTGAATTTTGCAATTGTGAGAGGCTTTCCTTTATAGCCCTTGGGAAAGCTTGAGATAGTTACTGTTCCTCCATATGGAACTCTGGCAGGAATATCTAAAGCAACAGTTGTTATAACGTGGAAATTGTCTAAGAATTGAGGCATAGGTTCAATGCAGTATAGTCGTTTTGACTGGTTGTCTTTTGTGTAGAAATATAAATAGAATGACCTTTCACCATGTTCATTCAATTCTTCCAAATAATTGTATGAATTTGGATATAAACGGACAAATTCAGCAATTTTAACTTCTTGTAAATGCTTCTGCAAGTTCTTTGGAAACAAGTGAATGAACTGGTCAATAGCTTGCAACGCTATGAGATTGGCAGTAACGGGTAAATATGAAGCAAACATGTCAACAAGTACGCCAGGGTCTTTGATTTCGTTTTCAAGTGGCTGAATGGCATCCATGACAGCTTGAAACATCTCGTTATAATCTCGATTGTCTTCTGAACCCCACTGTTCATTTAACTTATCTAACAATTCTAACCTTTTCTTTGCGTATTTTCTACGAACTTTCTCTGAAAGAGGAGTGTCGCTATCTTGTGTGTCTTGAATTTGAGACTTAAATTGTTTGCTAAAGGCGAGATATCGTGTTTGCGACCTAGTGGTCATTGCAGAATGTGTTTCTGTATGTTCGATTGGATGTGTTTCTGTATTTTCGGGTGGTTGTGTTTCTGTATGTTCGATTGGAGTCTGATTGGTATGAACTTCTTCTGAAAATGCTTCTGTTCCGATAGTTGTTGTTGCCTGACCTGTTGGCTGAGCTGTTTCTTTGTGCAAATGCATATTGTCCAACAATTTGTTTGAATTGTATGAGGAAGTTGCTTTGGTATTATAGGAGGTCGTAAGGGTTTTGAGAATGGTGAGACATAAGTTGTAGGAACTTTAACTGCAGAGGTAGTCGACGAATTGTTTTTTTTCTTCTTCCATTATGAAAAATGAACTGTTTTTTTCGGACTACTCATAGAAAAGTTTAAAATAAACCGTTTTCGTCAACGGTAACCCCCTCTATTTTTTTATTTTATTTAATAGTTACCGTTGGCAAACCGTTCCATCTCAAATATTGAATGAACTATAAACGTTTTTTGTTTTCTATATATACTTTTTTGTCCAACGGTAAAACTTTTTACACAACGGTTTTTGAGAGTCGTCGCCGTTGACTTTTTTGTAGAGCACTCAAAATAGTATAACTTTGTCCGGACAAGTAAGGGTCTATCGTCGCTACAGGAAAAGTTACAGGCGTTCCAAGGAAGTATACTTTGAGAAGCCTTTTCCCCTTATAGAATGAGATAGGACGGTTATTTTACAAAACTGACAACACTTTGACCGAGTAGTTTTTTGTGCTGAACAAAAAGTGTCATATAAACATCTGTCAAAAACCGCTTTTTAACTTCACTTAAAATGCCACGTAAGCTACGTAAGAATATACGTAAGAGGAAGGGAGCATTGAAACATCCAATAGTAAAACTGACACCACAACAACAGTTGCAACAACAAATGATGAATGACCCCACTATGTTGCAACAAATGTCAAGCAACCCTATGCTTTTAAACCGAGTTATTGGTGCACAGAGTGGAGGTTTAAGAGCGGCACTTTTAGCGAAAATGGCAGGCTATGGTGGAGCTGCAGACGGAACAGCTTATAACCCTCAAAGTCAAATGAATTTGAGTTCACTCAAAAATCAAATAACAGATGTCAAAAAGTCAAACATAGACATACAGAAACAAATAAGTGAAAACGAAAAGAAACTAGAATATGACAGACACACAAAGAAACTCAATGAGTTAAACGTAGAGAAAAAGAAGAAAGAAGAACAACTGAAAGAACTAAGTACAGAGGAATATGCGAAAAAAGTGTCAGAAAAAGCAGCAGAAGTAGCAAAAATGGAACAAGATGTTATAAATTTGAAAAACCATACTACTCAATATAAAGTACTGAAAGATGAAGAGATAAAACAAAAAGCCCTGAAGACATATATGGATAGCGATGAGTATAAAAAAGAAGTTGAAGCAAATGTAAAGGCAGAAAAACTTTTACAGTTGCAAAACCAAACCGTACAGTATGAAAACTTAGCACAAGAAAGTAAAAATAACGACGCAGCCATGCAAAAGGCAATGAAAAGCGCAGAATATATAAAAGCTAATAATGACTGGTTAGATGCCCAAGCCAACGCTAAAGCAGCCCAACTTATAGGGTCAATAAGGACAAAAATACAAGCGGATGAAGACAGTTCAAATGAAGCTTTAATGAATGCTGACTTTAAGAATGCCTTCGAAGCTCTTCATAGTAAGGTGAAACTAGTGAACGACTTCTCATCTGGAAAGAAACTGAAGTCTGAAGGTTTCGACAAAGAGTTAAGAGAAGTAGCACAAAATATGACGAAAATAACAGATGCAGCAACGAGACAGGCAGTTCAAAGTGCCTATGACGCCGTTAGAGCAACTGTTGTGGAAAGTCAAGAAAAAGAGTTACAACAGACCAAAACAGACCTAGTAAATGCTTTCTTAAAAACGAAAAGTCAGGTAGGACATTATGCTGCAGATGGAACATATGTGCCAGCTGGTGGAACTTATATACCACCAAACCCTCCAAGAGAAGCACCTGCACCAGGACTACCTAAAACATTTACATCGTCACATGGACACAGACACAGGCATGCACCAAAAACAACAACAACAACCAACAGTTCAAAACCAGCACACAACCAACAGTTCAAAACCGCACGCACCACAACAAAACAGCACACAACCAACAGTTCAAAACCTGCACAACAACCACAAACAGAGCAAGGACATAAAAGAAGTAGAGAACAAGGAAACCAAGAATTCTTAAAAATGCTTAAGGAAGATTATGGTTACCCAGATACTCTTGACTTTAGTGACAGATATAAAGAAGCTATTAGAAAGTTCAAGGAAGGAAATACTGACCCGAACCTATTTAGCTTTATGGTTCAGCACCAAATGGATATAATTCAAACCTGGAAAATACAAGCTCGCTAAGGGATATGATTTAATAGCATATCATCCAAATGACATGATGAATTTACTCCGAGATATTTGATGTCAGAGCTAAATGATAATTCAACTCTCTTCATGAAACGCGTAAAAAATAGAGACGGAACGAAAGAAGAAAGGTTTATGAGTCGGATGACTTAGATAGGGAACTTGTTAAAAACGGTCTCGGAATATATGAAATGCCAGCAGATGAGGTACAAGAAACTCCACAGGAAGAAGTTCAGATACAACCAGACATGGAAGAAATAGTTCAGCAACAACAGCTAGAAGAGCCTGAAGGAAACGAACAAGTCCCTCCTTTGGAAACTAACTTCACAGAACTAGATGAAGATTTGGAACAGCCGAAAAATCTTGACCCTCAACAAGAGTATGAGGAGAATATGGAATCTTTCCAAGAGTCTAAGAAAAATTCGGCTGACATAGTAGAAGAATATCGAAAAATGTTCCCGACATACAAAAGACTCCAACATCAGATGAAAATATTCAGCATAGAATGGAAGTACTGAAAGAAAATGTACGCAAATACAATAATCCTTTTTACTTACGACCATATAACGTTCAATCTTTGGCTGAACTCGGTGAAAATAAAAGGTTAAATTTCAACAAAACATATAGAAATGAAACATTGTTTAAAGTTCATTCAGAACCTAACCAATATGGAAACAAACCTACTTTTGTTTCTGCAGACTATGGAACTACAATGAGATGGGGTCATAAAGCTAATCCGGATAGGTGGTTCATAAACTTACAACCACAATTCCAAGAAGTTGTAGACGCAATGGAAGTGAATGGTGAACCAGATATAGCTGGTATTTTCAGCGCGGCTTTAATGCCATTGAAAGATATGAAAGATGCAGATATTTTGGACCAGTATGAAATGAACATGGCTGATGGAAATATAACACCTGACGTTCTAGAACATTTATCTCAAAGAACTACACAGAACCATAGAGATGGTATATTTGGTGAAGAGTTTAGAAAGAAAGTTAGGGAGAGAGAAGGAAGAGAACCTATTGTACATGACCTTGCAAACGAAAGTTTGCAAAATGTCATAAAAACTTACTTTGCAGACAATGAACCGAGAAGGGATGAATATTTAAGAAAACTCAAATGGACAGTACCAAATGAAATGTTAGTATTGAAAAACATGTTCCTTGACAAAATAAAACCAACTACAGAAATAAATGACGCAAGACTGAAACATTGGGTAAAAGCTTTCCCATTCACAAAAGATATTATTGGTAACATGGAAAGAAAACCAGAATGGCTACAAAAACATATATTTGGAAACGAGCTTATTCCATATGGACAAGCTCTGTTTGAAGAGCTTGAACCGGAAACTCAGGAAAGAGTCATGCAAACAATACGCGAAGACTCAAATACAAACTATGACAAAATCTTTCTAGGATATAGGTTACCTGAGATGGGCGACCAGAGCCCAAAGGCAAAAAGGACATGGGAAATTTACAACATACTAGGTGAACATGAGGCAAAGATGCAACAACTTGAAGCAGAGGGCAAGTTACCAAAAGCGACACCAAAGAAGAAGAGAAGAGTAGAACAAAGTGAAAGTAGTGAAGAAGTAACTTCATCTAGTGAAAGTAGTGGCAATGAAGGAAAAAGAAGAGTTAAAAACTCAGTCTCAGTCAGGAAGAAAGTAAAGCTTGGTCCGAGTGGGTTCTATTATGACATATAAATCCAACTATTCTATATTTTTACCCATATGAAATGTACGCCGCTCAGAATATAACGCCAACAGTTTTGGATGCCATGAACGGAAATGTTTCCGAATGGTATAACGAATGCGACAATGCCATTAGAAGGTCAGAAATAGTTCCTGGAACTTACGAATATACAACTGCTGTTTCTTATGGAAACGTAGGTGAGTTTGGAGAAGGTTCTTCAACAACAGTAGATATTGCTTGCGACAGGTTTCATATTATTTCTATTGACAACTCATTCTTATACGTGGAACAAGACATTGAAATAAAACCTTCTGCCAAGTTGTCTGACAAGAAAGGTTGCAATGGAATTTTCTATGTCGGATACCAATATGCTCCAGAAGTTTTCATGGGATATAAGATATATTCTAACTCTGACTTAGTTCAAACAGTAACATGGGCAAACTATGAATGGTTCGCTTTGAGAAACTCAGTACAACCACAAGCTAGAGAACAAACAGACCAGTATGCAACTATTGAGAAAATAAGAAGACTTGACCCTAACGTTCCAGGAGTTTATGTTAACCTTTCTGGTTCAGATGGAACTGCTGCCACTAAAGTAAAACTGAAACTTAGAGTTCCTTTGTCATCTTTCCTCATCTTCAGGTTTTTAAGATACTTGCCAAACTGGGCAGGAAAAATTTCTATCGAACTTACTCCAAGCAAAAATAACTTAGTCATTGCACCAACACAAGACCCATTCACTATTACAGACGTAAAGGGAACAAATCAAACGTCATTCGCCTTTTGCAAAGACAAAGTTGACTTAGACTTTGGTTTCTCAAACTTCAACAATGAAGTAAACTATTATTTCAATGCTGCTGGAACTGCTTGGGACCCAGTTAAGTTCACATGCGAAAAATTTGAATGCAAGAGAATAGAAAGCAGACTTGCAGTCTATATGTTGGACCCAGATATTTCAAATGCTTTAGCTGCCAAATATATTGCAGTTCCACTTATGTTCCCTATACACCAAATATCTGTCAAAGACTTTGCAGGTGAAGTTGGAAACCAAAGTGCTGACCCAGGTGCAAGAACAGATATTGCTTTAACAACTGCAATGAAACATGCAGATACTATGTTTGTACTGTTCAGACGAACTATAAATGACTATTCTTGTTTCTACAACCCTGGTATTAAATATCATATAAACATAGATGGCAAATATTATCCAAGAGAAGAATATTCTACAGTTGAGGATATGAGGTCATACAACTTGACATTAGATGCTATGAACTTTAACAACAACTTCACAACAACCATTAACCCTGAAATGCAAAGTTCTATTATGCCATATGTGAAAGTATGGACTCATACAGGAGGTCAAAAAACTCAATATACAAATGGAGACCGTTCAAACTTTTGGCTTGGCATTCCATTTGCTGACTCAGAAGACTTTATGGGTGGTATTTCAACTGTTGGTACAGTTCAAATACAATATACTGGTGACAGAGACGGTCCAGATGAATTGAGAGCAAAGAAGTTTACAAAACCAATAGCACTTTTCACGGAAGATGCTCTTTTGAAGATTCGTTCGATGAAACCTGCTGGGGCTCCTCAGATTGGCATAACGACAGCTTCCATCGAGCAGATTTTGGCAGCAGGTCAGTAAGTTGTTCTTGAACTGACTTCTCTCCGTCAAATATTGACAGTACGCCAGTTTTGACATAATATTGTATTATAAACTTACCTTTAGAAATATCTGTAAGTTTTGAAGTTATATTTTTGTCTGCTTCAAGAACTTTCACCATTTCAGTTATACCAACTTTCTTTGCTTTATGAAAATATTTTGGTTCAGCAAAGACTGCTATTCTATAACATTTTCCATTGTTTGTGTAAAGAACTATTCTGTCAATGTATTTGTATTGTTTGTGTGTATAAACTTTGTTCTGCTTCAATTCGAAAGATATCCGAATACGTCCATCTTTTTATTCTAAGTAAAATGTCATTTCCGAAAAATAGAAGCGTAAGTGTTTCAAAAGGTTTAATGGCGGTGGCAGATGTGAAGTTAAATTCACCAACTCAAACAAACAGTCAAAGTGTTATTGTCAATGTCAAAGACAGAGATGTTGAAGTGGGGAAACCATACGAAGACGAAGATGGTATAACAATTGTTCCTGTAAAAGAACCAACATATCCTGAAGTTAGCAGAGACTTAAGTTCTGTTGCAGATATTCGAAACGACTACCAACAACTGAAAGACAAACTTCAAACTCAGGAGAAGATTTGTCAAGCTTTAAGTATAATGTTAAACTTGGTCGAACACAACCCTGTAAAAGTGAACTCATATGTCATTGCACCTCATGAAGTTTTGAAAGAACTATTGAAACTTTTGACAGAGGCAGACGATATAAACATCAAAGAAATAGAACCCGACATTAGTTGCTGTGGTGTTTCATATAATGTCATTGACAAGATATACGTTATGAAAGGAGGTGAAACGTTGAACTTAAAATATAGTTTCCCAGACGTTATAAAAATATTTGACGACCACAACATTTCATTAAAATTTATTTGCTAAGTAAATGGCAGAAGACATAATGGTTTATACTATTACGACTAAAAACCCTGAGTCATATAATTCTATAACAACAAACTTACAAAGTCCTCAAGGACGATATTGTAAACTAACCTTAAACACAATGACGACTAAAGCCTGTTTTGCTCTTTTGACACCAGAAGACTTTATTGTTGTGAATGGTAAAAAATACTCCTTTGAAGATACTTACTCAGATATACCACCAACAGGTTTTGTTGACTTATTTAATACTTTAAGTACGTGTAACATGTGCTGCAACTAGAGCAGGTTTCATTATGTTTGGATGTCCGACTGAGTTTACTATAAACGATATGAGCTATAATACAAAACTTATTTCTGGTTTTTACTACCAACAGTTTCCTATAACAGAAAAGGTGTCATACAAGGAATGTCTATTCCATTGACATTAAGCACACCAATCTTATATATTGTTTCAAACTTAGGTTCAAAGTGTTATTCGAATGTCGACAGAAACTATTATGACCAAAAGATACTTATGCGTATAAACAATACTTTCTCTGCTGGTTTGCCTATTGTTCATTCGAATGCAGAATTTTCAACCTTAGTGAACTCAAACACTTTGGCAAGTATAACGTTGACATTAGTTGACGCAAACTTTGTTCCTGTAAAACTTTTATGTCCTATGTATTTGTCAATGACGGCAGAAAGTTTCGAATTGGAAGATGCAACTGGTGAAAGTATTGTATTACAAGAACAACTTCAACAACAAATAGCTCAAGAACAACAAATGCAACAAATGGAACAACAAAGTCAAGAATAAAAAAATAATATTTTTTTATTTTTATAAAAATGTACAGAATAGATGTTTCAGATTTTTATGACTTCCAAGCATTCAGAAATATGTGTCCATTTCGAGACTATAACAAAGCAGTCGAGAATTTGAAACGTTTAGTCATTTATGTCGACTCTGCCCCAGAATGTTATGTTATGAAAGAATGGGATGTAGTCTTTAACAAACCTAAAGCGACAATAGTTTCAGAACAAGAATGTAGACAGAAACTTAAGAAAATAAAAGTCGTACAAGTTGGCATGAAGATGTTAGATGCTTGGGATATCTTATTGTCAAAGTTAGAAGATTTTTCAGTTCGGTATAAAGTTCTATACACCTTCTCCAAACTTCTATTCTATCTTCACTGGATATAAATATGAACAAGTAGAATGGAAAGAAAATATTATAGAAGCTTGGTTAGACCATGTCAAAGAAATTATATGCAATGGAAACGAAAAGGTTTATGAGTATATCTTATGTTGGTTTGCAAACATCTTACAACATCCAAGTGCTAAAAATGAAACTGCTCTCATTATAATTGGAAAACAAGGAACAGGTAAGAACACATTCTTTACAGATATCTTATGCAAACTGTTAGAGGTATTCGAACCGAATATGACAAACTTAGAAAACATCTGTGGTAAATTTAACTCCTTCAATAGAGAATATGAAACTTATAGTTTGCAATGAACTTCAAAGTATAGATACAACAAAAGTTTTGAACTCAGATGCTTTGAAGAGTCTTATAACAGACAAAGTTGGAGTTGTTGAAAGAAAGTATAAAGACCAAAGAGTTTGTGAAAATGTTGCAAACTTCATTATGGTTTCAAACAATGCTGTTCCGATGAAGTTAGAAAGTTCTGACAGAAGATATGTAGTTGTCAGAACGTCAGATTCTCATATGCAAGATACAGAATATTTTGACGACTTAGCAGAAACTTTGACATCTGACTTTTACAACCACTTGTTCTCATATTTCATGACATTAGATATTTCAAGTTCAATCCAAGACAAATTCCACATACCGAAGAGAGACAAACATTGTTAGAAGCAAACAAGAGTGTATATGAACTGTTCATAGATGAAACTGACTTTGTGTTTAGATGAAAGGTCATTGTACGATTCGTATAAAACAATATTGTCAAGAGTATGGTTATATGGCAGCTTCTAAACGACATTCTTGGCAAATGTCAAAAGTCTTTTAGATGTTCAGAATGGTGTATATACAAAGAAAATTTTTTCTGAGTAAATTTTAAAAAAAATATTTTTTTATCCGATAGAAAAGATGACAAAATATTCAGTAAACAAGTACATGTCAGGACTTAAAGAAGAACTAGACCCATTCACATATTTGAATGTTTACTTCTACCATTTTGAAAAGTCTTCATTCAGCAAAGTTTGGAACATCGAACCAGTTAAGTTTGCTATTGTGACTAAAAATGGTGCGAAATTTGAAGACTTAGACATAGAAGGTTTGTTAACAGTCAAAGAAAGTTTTGACAGAAGGTTCTCAAACCTTAAAGAAGGCAAAGCATACAAACTTGTTATACCTTATGAACCAAAGAAAGCAGACGACTATGAATATTATGAGTCTAAAGTTGTAGAAGTTCAAGGTAAATTGGGTAAAAAGATTTTAGAGTCTAAGCCAGTGTTTGCTCCTAAAGAGGAAGAGAACATTGACATTGACCCAGAAATGTTCTAAAAATAAAATTTTATTTTTACATGTCAAATTTCTTTTTCTCTGGAACTGGTTCAGGTTCTTTCTTCTCTTCTTCTTTTTTTCTTTCTTTTCTTTCTTCTTCTTTTCTGGTGGTTATGTCAAATTTCTCAGAACCATATTTATGTAAAAGTTCTTTGTCCTTTAATAGCTCATCTATTCTGTTTTCTATTTCATCTTCAAGAACAGCGCATGTGTCTTCTTTGCATTCTAAGAACTTTTGTTGGACTTCATCTTTCCAATCGGCGTCATCTCTGTCAACAAGTCTGTCATTGACAAATTTTAAGACTGCTCTGCTTAATGTTTTATGGTTCTTGTCATATTCCCAGAAACAGAACTTTAGAACAAATTCACCTTTCTTGTTTACACTATGTAAGATTTTATGGTCGACAGATGTTTTGCTGTCAAAAAGTTTGTCTCGAATATAGATAGCGAAATCGCTAGACATTTTCTAAAAGATAAAAATTTTAATTTTTCTAAAAATATGTTAGAAAAAAAGTTTGCTGACATTGACAAGAAATTTGAGAATGTTTTAAATAAGAACAAGAGGAAGTTAGAAAATGCTCAGATAAAGCCTATACATGACAAGTTCTTATTTGCTCAGAATGGTATAACAGGTCTAATTGCACCACCTGGGTCGGGTAAGACTTTCACTTATCTTAAAATGGCTGCACAACAACAAGAACTAGATGAGAAGAACCCATTCTATGAGTTAGTTGTTATTTGTTACTTCTGGTCAATTTGACCAAACCGTCAATTCGTTCAAAGATATTATAAAGAAGTCTAAGTTAGTATGTATAAAGGATACTGAGTTGTTAGATTGGATAAAGAAGTACCAAAGAAGAGTTTTGAAGTATAATGCTATAAATGAGTATATAAATTCTAAGTTTAAAGACCCAAATGAGGAAATGCAGAGAATATTAGAGAAGAAACACTTCAGAAACAAACAGAAAGAGATAGAATACATTTCGAAGAAATTGCAATCTTACGATTGGAAGACTTACCCTCATAGGTGTCTTCTTATCTTAGATGATTTGCCTCATCCTTTGTTAAAGAACAGAGAACAAGATATGTGTCGAATTCTTAAGAAGCTCAGACACTTTAACATCTCTGTTGTCATTTGTGTACAGACAGCAAAGAGTTTAAGTAAGGATGTTAAAAGAATACTTACTGACATAATACTTTTTCCCGGATTGTCCGAAGACGATTTCATGGAACTTATGAAAGAGTCCATGGCAGGTAAGTTTGACAGACATGAACTATGGGAGAAGTACAAAGTCATACAAGACCCTCATACTTCTTTCAGAATTCATATCTACGCAAACAAAGTTCAAATTGTAAAAAGTCAAGCTTGAAAAATGTAAGTGTTTAGTCTTAGTAAGGATATCTCTTCGCGAAGCATATGCCGTCCTTGAGTTTTAGGTACGTGAAGAGAAGTACAATGAATTCAATTACGAGTACAATTGCAATGACAACTAAGGCAACTATTTTTGTCTTTTGCCAGCAAGGGTACTTCTTCTCTTCCAATGGTTCGGCAGAACTATACTCACTCATGAGAAATGCCAAAACGGTTTAATAGAAAAAGTGTAATTTTTTTCATGTCCGAAGACTCGAAGGTGCAACACTTCCAAAATACCGACGAACTCAGAAGAGCAGCATGCCAGTATGTTCTTGACAACTTCTTTGAGTTCTCCAGGTACACCTTGGAAAATGCTGAAGAACTCCGACACAGAGAATTTGGAGAAATTGCACTCCAATACTACCTTGACAAACAAAGGGTAAATTAAGACTAAAAACTTAACGTTTAAAAAGTGACATTTTTATGAGCTCCGAGTCACCGAGAAAACTTGGTCAGATGTTATCAGCTTACTTCCCTGAGGAGGATGGAAGCGTTACATACATCAGGTTCAAAAACAACGAACCTGGAATTGCGTACCAAATTCGCAATTACATGACCATGGAAGAGTACGAAAGGTTTCTACAAGAGAAACCAGCTCTAAACAACTCAGAAAAGAAAGAGTAAAAAGTTTAATTCGTAATTGTTTATTTTTTTACTTGTATGGGCAAGCTGCAAGAATGAAGTCGACTATCTCAGTCTTTGTCTTGACCAGTTGGACTGCTCTTGTAAGCACGTCTGTTTTGCGGTCTCCAGCTGGTGTCTGACCTTCGTAATTGCGCATGTTCTTGAGAGCTCCAACTGTAAATGGTTGTAGGATGAAGAGTCTCTCAGACTGCTTGAGGTAGTCTTCACGGTCACGAGCCAAATCTGTGGTACGAGTCGAATCGGTCGATTTGAGGGAAGAGACTGAAAGCCTGTCGTCTTCCATTGGAACTGTAGCATACTCTTTGCGTAAGCGGTTCAGACCTTCTTCGAAGTCTTGGGCTCTCTTCGATTGAGATTGGAATTGTGGGGCAGGGTTTTGCATAAACATCCAAGGGTTGGGGAAGTAAGGCATAGGCTGAGGAGGGTAGTTCGGGAAGCCTTGTGGTGGGTAGTAACCTTGAGGTGGAAATTGGTAGTAATTCGGAGGTACTTGCTGGAACTGAGGTTGCTGAGGAGACTGTTGTGGTTCTGCAGCTTTCGGTTCTTCTGGCTTTGGAAGGCATTCAGGAAGAGGAACGTCAGTCATCCGTTTGTGTCCTGTCGGAAGGAAAAATTTTTCCTGTCGGAAGGAAAAACTTTTTCTGTCGGAAGGAAAATTTTTTCTAAAGTTCGACCAAAAAGTTCTCAATTTTCGAAAATTTGAATGGTTTACGGACGGACAACTGGAAGAGTTCTTCCTGTCGGAAGGAAAAATTTTTCCCTTTGTCGGGAAAATATTTTCCTGTCGGATGGAAGAACTTGGAATGCAAGAAAGACTTGACGAGGCAATTTACCTAATTGAAATTAACGACTGCGTAAAAGACTACTTGCGCAAGGTAATGAAGCCCAAGATCAAGTTCATCTCTATTTCTGGAAGGTCTACACTTCAGCTCGAGACTTCGACTGGAATTCCAATTCAAATACCAGACGGGACAGCCTACGATGGCATAAAGGACGCCAAAAGAGAAGCTCTTGTTAAGTTCCTAAACAAACGTCCTTGGATAAAAATACCAAACAAGGAGAACCCCCTACCCCATATGAAATTGGCAATTCAGTCTCTCCTTCACTTCTCGGGTCAGCCGTTCTACATAACCTGTGAAGGCGACATTCAGCCAGTTCAGTAAACATCTCATTTTAACTCACTTTTTTATGTTTTTACTCACACTCGTACTCACCAGGTATGAGTACAACTATTTCAACTGTGAACCTTGTAGTGACCGGGCTTCCTGCAAATGCAAGTTCGGTCAATACACAGTTTATGGTGGCAAGAATTGAAATTCCAGACCCAACTCCAACAAGAACTCTCAAGTTGCCAAAGACTCATGTGAAGAAGAAGTCATATAACAAAACACTTATAGCCATATACATGGCACGCTTTGAGTAAAAACATTTTTTTCATTTTTTGAATGAAGCAAGTTAAATTCGTCCCACACCAATCTCAATGGACCGATGAAGAGTTTCAAGCTATGGTTGAAGGCGTTGAGAACGATATAGACGGCGAACTTGAAGGAGCTCAAACCACAATTGCAACCAAAATTGCAGAAGTCAAGGAACAGATAGCTCCACTTAAAGCTACCAAAGCTACTCTTGACCTCATGGATACTTACCGTTTAGATGTCAAGAGAGGAATAAGACAATTAAAATTAAAACTCTTAAATTACGAAGCTATACTCCAGAAGTTAGCAGAGATGAGAAGACTTTACCAGAGCTACTTACATGTAAGGGACTTACCTTCAAGCAGTCCGACCAAAGATGAATTTTCTGACATTGTCCCAATTTTGTCCGAAAGTCAGCTCAGATGTTTTGAACTGCTCCCAACATATCCAGAATATGAACGTTTGCCTGAACTCTTCCGCAATCTCAAAAAACGTTTTTTGGTTCTCATGTTCGAAACTTTTATCGGAAGAGACAACAAACGTTCAGAAGAAGAACAAGATATTATTTTAAACTTGTTGTATGACATAACTGTCATAACAAGCTTTTTGAAGTAAAACCGCCATTCTCAAACCACTTCATTTTTTCGATGTCCGAACAAGCACCGAAGCCGAACACAATGGCAGATGTCCTTTCAAGGTTGCCAGACAAGCGCCCACTTCAAATTCAAATTGCCCAATTGAAAGCTCATCTGACAAACACCATTAAGACTCTCCAAAGTAGTCTTATGACAGAGATGACCAATCTCAAAGCCGATGTCCTCATGAACCAAGCTTCCAATGAGAAATGCCTGAACGATTTCTCAGAATCGTTGCGCAATTACGAGAGAGAGAACCGAGACCTTGCCAGACTCATCTACCGTTTCTTCGAAGAGATAGACGCCATCTGGAAGGTACTCGGAAAGGACAGAACATGCAACACCGTACTTCGTGAGTACCAAATTGAGGAAGGAATTGTCGAGGAAGAAGAGGAAGAAGAGAAACACGAAGAAGAGAACCACGAAGAAGTTCCTGAAGCCGCTACATGGGCAACCCTTGTTGCCGATGACGGTTACGAAATTTCCCAGCCCTACCCATACCAAATCCGCAACAAGGAGACAGGCAAGGTTCTTACCCCAGTCCTCAACAACTTGGGACACTTGAACCTTAACCTTCGGAATCGCGGTTCAATCTCCATGGGCAAGCTTGTCGCAATTCAATGGGTTCCAAATCCAGACAAGAAGACGAAGGTCAGACACATTGACGGTGACAAGCTCAACAACCGTAAGGAGAACCTCGAGTGGTTCTAAGAGTAAAAAAAAATTATTTTAGGGGGAAACCCCAAGTAAATTTAAGTTTTTATTTTTGGTATTCGTACCAATCTTGGAATGTGAAGACCACATCCCAACCTCTGTACGTGAGTCTTGGGTCCACGTCTAAGACCCTTCTGTAGCAATTCCAAGCCCGAGCAAATTCAATTGTCAACCACTCGTCTCCTCTGTAGTCTTCAATCCATTCTTTGAAGAGACGGTCGAGTTCGGGCTTGGAATATCTCTTGCCTGGGTCCGAGACCAACATTTGGTTGAACTGGACGAAGCGCTCAGGGATGTACGCCATTAAAAAAATGTCACTTTTTAAAAAATAAATTTTTTATTTCATGCAATGTTTAACTATTTCACCATCTTCTTTAACACCCCAGTACTTACGCTTGGAGAGGACATGAACTTCGGTGAAAATTTTGTCCAATTTGAATTGACCCATCTTCTCACCGACTAAACCCATTTCAATGAGTTTGTTGTATCCTTCTTCGTTCGTCATGAGTGCGTCAATGTTCTCATAGTAAACCTTCACTTTGGATTTGACTTCCGAGAAGAACTCATTGTAGTTGTCAAGGACTGCTTTTGCGAACTGAGGGTAAGACCAATGTTCGACAATAGGTTTTAATGTGGTTACTAAGCCACTTTGACCTTGAGTGAATTCGTACTTCAAAACAAAAGGAGAAAACCTTTCAACAAAGTTGTCGACCTTCTCATAATGTTTACTCTTCATCTCTTGAGGTTTCTTAATGGAATATCCCCATGTCGAATTCATAAGCAATTTGAGTGTCATTGCAAGTTTGGGGTTTGAAGCTTTCCTAATATCATACAGTTGTTGTATGACTTTTCCAACTGTATAGTTCCTTCCCGGGAACTCACCATCTTCGTTTGGAATTCCAGTCGGAATATATTGGACAAACCTCATGTATGCAGCGTTAAGGTCGACATAGTATATCTTTTCATCTGAGTCGAACTTGTCGCAACCAATTGGTCCAGTTTGTGGAAATTCAAGTGAGTCTCTTATCTTCTGAGAAACTTCTCCTGTTATCTCATAAACATCGTCGAAGCAACCTGTTTCATATAAAACCTTCTGACCTAATTCAGATGCTCTCCAATACAATTTGACGTCAATTGGATGTCTCAATGGAAGTTTGTTTATAGCATCTTGAAGTTCTTGCAACCTCATTGGAAGTTCTTCTGGTTCAGGTTGGTATCCGAACATACCAACCCCTTGTGGAACTGTGTACTTCTTTTGTACTAGAACTTTGTCTGGAACAACTTTTGGTCTTGCTAACAATGAAAAGTTTGTTTCGTCTTTTGGTACAAAAGTTTCTGTCAGCTTGTCATCTGGAATTGGTTCCAACAAACCTTTCTCGAAAAGAATGTTTACAGCTCTGACAATGTTGCACTTGCCTTTTCCGAACAATGGGTTTGTAAGACTTTCGTTCAACATGAAGTGGTTGTGGACAATTACAATCTTCAACCATGGTAAGTCTTTGTCAACAACATAGTCGTCATGTAAAGAACCTTTAGCTGTAGGTATGCTGACTCGGATATTGACATTTGCCAACGGTGCAATTTTTGCCAATTGACCTCTGAGAATGTACCTTGTCTTCACACATGACTCAAGATACTTCATCTTCTCATCCGTAACAAGACCAGAGTTCCTGAGACATGTAAGAATACAAGGTTCATTGACAATTGTTTCAATTGAATTGTAAATTCCATACCTTGTCAAGTCAATGTCAGACTTATTTATGAAGGGGAAGTATCCAGCATGTTGTCTGACTGCTTGAGGGTTAGGTTGGTACCATTCGAACTTGACACTTGCAATTCCTTCAATTGCATTCAAAATGTCTGAGTCGGAGTCAACCATTTGTTCTCTCTTTGTAGTCTTGAAAGCGTCAAGAAGTTTTGCGGCTGTTTGTTCATTGCCATGTGCATAGTAAATGTGACCATCCAAATCTGTTATGGTCAATCTGAGATTGTGTCCTTCTTATTTCCGTCTTGTATGGCAGCAAGTACACCCATGAAGCCTTCTTTGTTCTTTCATTCGTCAAAGTTTACTGTAAAGGTTCGACCAGATGTAATTTGACTTCTAACTTCACGATACTTTTCATATGCATATCTTGTTCTTTCCATGGGAGCATGTGCGTCTTCACCTTTTCCTTTTTTCCTTCTCAAAGGATGCAATTGTTCGTCATGTTTCCAGTAGAATCTGGCAAAGCCGTCGTGTCCTTCAACTTGAGGTTCACTAACATCGAAAGGCATGTCCATAAGACGTTCTTCTTCTAACCTCTCTAGTCTGTTTGGATAATTGGCACGTGCTGTTTCCAAATCCATTTCGTAGCGAAAGACCAGACAATTTGTCATAGACTTTTATTGGCTTTCCCTTCCTATATTTAAAATTCTTCGAAACTCTCCAACCATATCTTTGTAAACTCTGCTTTTATTCTAGCAGACTTTCTATCCATTCTATATGGGGGCATTTTTATAAAAATAAAAAATATTTTTTCTTACTTTACATAACTGCCTGCTGCCATAAGTCTTTGACGCCAACCCATACCAGCTAATGAAGGTTGAACTTGGTTTAGTTTGGAAACTAAACTTTGGTTTTGGTTTATCTTCAAGTTTTTGGTTTTTCTTCTTCTATCGGTTTTTCGTCACTTTTCGGTTCTCTGACTTTACTTCACTTGCAGGAACAGTTGTGTCGTCAACATCTTCATAAATATCATATGCCATTTGTTTTTGTTTTCCTTTCAACTTTTTGTGTTTGTTGTAAAGTTTAGAAATATTTCGACTCTAAGTCAATGAGATGTTCTATAATGAACTGTTGGTCAGTGAAGTAAACTTTTCCATCTGTTGTCTCGAAAGCTCCTTCAGACTTCAATATTTTATTTGTGAGAGTCTGTTTCTTTTTTGAGATACTAGCCGTTCCATTTCTATGAAAAGTGACTTTATAGTTAGGGTTTGTATTTCCAGACCTGGCACTTTCTATTATTGAATTTTCTCTTCATCTGTAAGTTCTTTGACAGGTTTTGACAATGGTTCTGAACTTTTTGTTTGTGGTGTCAATCTACCGTTTCAACTTCTTCGGTCATTTCATCTCAGTAAAAAATTTTAGTTTGGTTTGTTTTCAACTGGTTGTTTAGGTTTTTAAGTCGGTCTAAAACTTCCTGAGGTATAGGAAGAACTTTACAAACAGGTGGTGTAAAAGTGGTCTTCATGACTTATTCTGTTTAAAGCTGCATTGTTCATTTCATCTCAGTAAAAATTTTACATTCCCACGTTTGAGGCGGTTGAGTTGGTTGTTGTTTACCCACTGTTGTGCATGGTTATATCCTCTGTTAAAGAATCTTTCACCTTGGTCCATATTTGTCCTGCTTGGTTATAGTAGTCATTTGCTTGTTATAATAGTTTCCTGCTTGTCTTCCTACATTGTCCATCCATCCTTGAACTTTTCCTCTTGTTTCAGGATTTGGAATAAATTTGTTGCATCTCGTGCTACATCCCAACCTTTCTGTACAGTTTGTATAATAGGTTGTGCTTTCTCTTAAGTATACCTAATGTACTCAAAATCTTCCTTCCAACTCCAAATACACCTCTGGCTATTGTTCCCACTGCGGGCAAAAATCTGGATGCAACTCCTGCTAATGCGCCAAATAAACCCATTTCTTATGGGTTAAAAAATGACGAATCCGAACAAGGACCCCTATGTTTCTAAAGCGACAAAGAAAGCACTCATGATAAAAATCTTTAGTTCAACACCAAATGCTTGGTTTATGGATATCTTGGAAAACATTCCGAGAGTTAGAACAGATGGACCTCCATACTGGTTAATATTTGTTGGTCAAAACACAAGATACTGTGAAGCCATACCATTATGGTCCAAAAATATTTTAGATGTGAAAACTGCTTTGACAATATTCGTTGACAAATACCATCCAACAAAACTGACATCTGACTGTGAAAGTTCTTTCAAATCAGATGATGTAAAAAACTATCTGCGTTCAAAAAATGTAAACCAATATTTCATTGTCGACCAAAACCATTCTGCTCTTGGTGTCATTGACGGTTGTATAAAAATGTTAAGAGACTTAAACCAACCACAAGGTGGTGAAGCAAATGAAATGTCATATGACGACAAATATAGACACTTCTCCATGGCAAAGATGAGACAAGTTTTAAATATTTACAATAACCGTAAACAAAAAGGTTTGGGAAACCACTCCCCCGAAGAAATGAAAAACAACCCTGACTTAGAGAAAGACTATATATTTAATAATTTAGTCAAAAGAGACAAACAAGAAAGAATGCCGGGCTTCAAACTTCAGAAAGGTGACAAAGTAAAAATAGAAATACCTAAACGCGACCCATATGAAAATACTATTGACTATGACAACAATGGGAACCCGACAGGTACTCACATTCGTGTTCGTAAAAATAGAAGAAAGTATACAAGAGAATATTATGAAGTTTTAGGCAAACATGGCAAAATGTACACACAGCAAGCAGAAGATAAAACTACTATTGTCAGACCTCGTTTCAAACTTGTCAAAGTTCAAGGTGGTATACTTTCAAAGACAGTTCCTAACAAATATAAGACAACTCCTGACGAATATGCTAAAGAAGTTGAAAATGACGACTAAGCAATTCTATACCATGCGTAAACTGTCATGTAAGGTGGCATGTATTCTTTACTTTGTCCCGTTGTTTGCGTATATCCTGAAACGAAATGTGTATGGTTTCCTTCTCCCTGCGTGTCATCCCAGTAACAATTTATAGCAAACTTAACGTCGTCTTTAACATCATATCCTTTACCTTTTGTCATTCCTGACCAATCCCAATATCTATGCTTATGCCAACCTGCTTGAGATGTACTTAAATCTATGTAATGACTGTGTGCAGGTAAATTTTCACCTGAAATCGTTTTACTTCCACCTGTTTCCTTTGAAGAGTTTGCACAATACAAAAACCTGTCGACTATTTGTTCCCATGCACCAACACCAAACATTACTTGAGGACCTCTTGCATCCATAGATGTATAAATAGAACCTACTGGGTTCATTAAATCAAACATATGAGATATTATAGGATTGTCTCTTTTGAACTTAAAATATAGTGCAACTATTTCAGGTTTCTTCTGGTTTGTGTCAGAATATTTTTTATAATATAATCTTATGTTTTCAGGGTAGGTAAAATCTTGACTATAATATTTATTTCTGTCATCTGTATAATAATATACTATTCTCGTTTTTTCTATTGCATTATATCTTTTATATCTATAATAATCTAAATATAATGTTAGCTTTTGTTCATCTACATGTGGTGTTCTGTCGTCATCTCCATAGTCATAATAATGTGGTGCTGGAGCTGGGTCAGGCAATGTCATATCTGCCATTTCATAAACTCTTAAATATTTCTTTTGTTCGTCTCCATATAAGTTTAAGTAGCAGTTGTTGTCTAATGGAACTTTAACTTGTGTACCATCATTCTTTTTATAGCTTACATACATTTCATTGTTATTTTTCGGAATGAGTTTACACCGTGTACCATTTTCTAAGGACTGTACAAACTGCCATCTAAAATATTTATTTTCTTCATTGACAGAAAAGTCACCAACAATAGTTTCAATATTTTTTGTTCCTATCAAACTTTGGTATATTTCATTGACATATGTTTTATCTGCTTTCTTTTCAAGGCTAACGTTTAAGTCTGTTATTTCAGATATAGAATGTGTATGTCCAACGGCACTTTTACTGTTTAAGGTTTCTTGTAAGTTTGTAATATCAGATATAGAATGTGTATGTCCAACGGCACTTTTACTGTTTAAGGTTTCTTGTAAGTTTGTAATATCAGATATAGAATATGTATGTCCAACGGCACTTTTCCTGTTTAAGGTTTCTTGTAAGTTTGTAATATTTGCAATGGTATGTGTATGTCCAACGTCACTTTTCCTGTTTAAGGTTTCTTGTAAGTTTGTAATATCAGATATAGAATGTGTATGTCCAACGGCACTTTTCCTGTTTAAGGTTTCTTGTAAGTTTGTAATATTTGCAATGGTATGTGTATGTCCAACGTCACTTTTCCTGTTTAAGGTTTCTTGTAAGTTTGTAATATCAGATATAGAATGTGTATGAGTCTTATCTGCTTTTGTCTCTAATGTTTCCTTAAGACTTGGTATTTGGTTAATATAATGTATATGAGTCTTTTTAGAATATTCGTTTTCAGCTCTTGTCACTTCACTTGACATTTTATTGTCAACATATGTTTTGTCTGCTAGTTCAGGATGAGTATGTTCTTTTGTTGCATAAGCATTGTTAGCTCTTTCTTCTTCTTTTGCTATTGCATCGTCTACATATTCTTTGTCAGCTTTGTTGTCAACATCTGCTTTCAAAAGAAGTTCATTTATAGGTTTCTCGTTTAAAGTTCCTTTTGTTGGATTTATACAGACAGTATTGTTCTTATTGTCTTGAAATAGAAACTCATCTGTCATTGGGTTTATTGTCAGTTTTAAGTCACCCCCTTTCAATGACTCAGATATCTTAGAATAGTTTGAAAAGTTTGTTGTGTTCTTATTTAGAGCTTGCATAATGAGTTGTCGGTTGTGTTGTATTTCTCTCATAGACGCTGTTTCATTTGACATTTTTATTATAGATAAAATATGCTTCCAATAGAAAAAGAAAATTCTAGAGTTGCTACAACTAAACCATTAGATGAACTTTTTACTAATGTCGGTCAAAAGTTTGAGACAGAGACCGTAAAGCATGAAGGCTATCGTTTTGACTACCCATTAAGATGGTTAAGAGACCCATCTGTCACAAAAGCTATTGGCTTTCGTAGAATGAAGTTCATTTCAGAAGCCATACATGGTTTCCCATTTACGGTCGGTTTTGAAGTTCGATACTATAACAAAGAAAAACGTATGTATGAGAAATTTGAACAGGGAAAACTTTTACAAGTTAGTTTGCTTATAAACTTAGAAACAACTCTTCAAGCTTTTCAAGAAAAAATAAACGATATCTATATCGAATATGCAAAACAGTATAACATTGACGAAGGAGAATACCATCTCGATATTATTTATGACAGGAAAAATGCAACTGTTAAAATCAATAGAATAGAAGACCTTGGAGAAAACGTTTATATTTCTACAAAATATAACAACTTGGCATGGTATAGATTTATGAGGATGTTAAATCAGCCTGCAGCATATCCAGTACACCCAGACTTTTATGAAGTCGAAAACCCTAATGGAACATATGAAAATATTTTCGACCCAGATGCTATTATTGTTCATGCTTCATTTTCTGGTGCGCAAAACTCTTTCTTATGTCTGATGAATGACTTTTACGAAAAACCTACAAAGTTATACGAACCACCAAGTGGAAGTATTTCAGACTTTCAAGTATGGTTTACTACAGATGGAAGAAAAAGAATAATTCCATTATACCATGCGTTTTACTTAGAACTTAGTTTCATATACAACTACTATCGAACGGTAAAAATATAATTTTTTAATACGGTTGAGGTGTTGGATTTGGTTGCCAACTAGACTGTGGTGCAGGTTCAGGCTGTTGTATAACAGGAGCTTGTTCTTCTGGTTCAGGGTCTTTAGGTATAATACCAACAAACTGACCTACTCTTTTACCAATATTTTTGACACCGTTCCATACTCCGCTTCCGACAGATTTTATTCCATTCCATATACCTCTTCCAACATTTCGAAAGAAGTTTCCTATCTTACTGAAGAAACTCATTTACTACGTGTAAAAATCTAATGTCCGCCTAGTCTCTTACGTTTCCTGTTGAGTTCCATAGCATTCTTTAACTGGAGCTCATACATTCTGTTTCTCCTCTGGTAGAAAACATATTCTGGGTCAACTCCTGTGTTCGCGTCATCTGCATAAAGTTGTTTATATCCCACTTCAGGGTTTGTATAAAACTCTTTCCATCTCATATTTGCATACCATGGTGGCAAACCTAACGCAGCGTCATTTGACATGGCAGTTTGCATTTGTACATCTGTTGGCACTTGACCATAGTTTGCCATTGCAGTTTGTATTCTAACTTCATTTGGAATATTCTCTGGGTTTGGTTGTCCAGGTTGCTGTGCATTCGCTAAGTTCTGTGCGTCCATTTAATATTAGATAAAAATATCTCTTACGAGTACATATGCTGAACATTTGCAGGCATTGGTTCATCTTCATATTCTCTGTACTTTTCTGCCACGTCAAATAAATAAATGACACAATGGAAAAAACCTAAAACAAGTAGTCCGATTTCAAACCACATTTACTTACTAATAAAATTTCTTTGTTATGACACTTTCTCCAGTTTATAGGACCTCTCTCATATTCTATCTTGTCATATATAAACTCATAGTCATGTATGTCCTCTAACCATCTCATAACGGTTTCCAAACCACTTTTATCGGATGTAAAGTAAAAGCATGGATGGTTATGTATAACGTCTAAAGTTTCTAAAGAGTCTCTCAAAGTCCAGTCTACTTGGTATTGAAAATCCCATGTGTTATAGAACGGCGGGTCCACTATAAAGAAAACATTTTCCTTGTCTTTATATTTTTCATACAACTCTGTCCAATGACATCTCACAAACTCTATACCCTCAATATATTTTTCTATGTCCTCTTTGAAAACATTTGTATAGTTGAGATATAAAACTTTTGACATAAGTGTTTCAATGTCATGAACTCTTATAGCACCACTATATAATAATCTAGCAGATATACTATCCCAGTCTATATATTCTGCTTTTTTCAAAACCTCTCTCACAATATTTTTCTTATCTAATGGTATACGTTCCATCTTACCTATAGGTATCTTTTCTTTTAACTCTTTCAATATATTGTTTGTGTCTGGTATATGTTTGAGACGGTCCATATAGTTGTCGAAGTCATTGCATATAATCTTTGAGTCTGGGAATATTGTATGGCACAAATGGGATATATAGAAACTTCCACCGAACAAATCTACAAATGTTAGACCATTCGGTAGTTTCTTAAGTTCTCTCAATATAATATCTTTACATTTACTCTTATTTCCAAAGAACGGTAACGGTGGTTTTGTAAAATTCATTTATATATAATAATAAAAATGTTTTTACCCGAAAAGTGACAGAAAAGTGACAAAACATGAAAACATATATAATTTGTGAAAAGTGAAACAAAAAGTGATATTTAAAAAGTGACACCATTAATATGATGTAAATAATAACAGTTTTGGTTTTGTCACCGGCTGGTCGGCTGGGGTTCGGTCCTCCTCTTGGGTCTTGGGCAAAATTTCTTAGGGGCTAGAGGGCGCAACGCGCCTGGAAGCCCCACTCACCTGACCTCATTGGTATGAAAAATAATCCCTCCATATATGGTAAGCACTTATTTTAAAAAGAAAAAAAAATCTTAATTTTGATTTGATCGAAATGATGTAATCAGTTAATGTATATGTCATTATTGAACCTGTGTCATTTACATGACCATTTCACAAAGATATTTTTTTATGGATTAAAAAATCTTTAGATAAGGGGACGAAAATCGCATATTTAATAAATTTTATACAGCTACTTTAGATTAGAAAGAATCCTTTAATAATGACAAAAAGATAAAAATAAATTAACCAAATAATGTATCAATATCTAAGTCAAAGCTCTCAATTACTCCTGGAGCATTTTGTACCATGTTGTAGAACTCAGTATAACTTAACTCGCCTGTATTGTTTCTCGAATATTCTTTGTCCAACTGATTAGCTAACTGATCAACTTTAGCATCCTCAAAGTCAATCAAATCATTGTTCCTGAGAGAAATTTTAAGAACCTTTAAGATTTCATCTTTGGAGACCAATCCACTTCCATCTCGATCGTACGCTTGGAAACACATCTTGGCCTTTTCTTTAAAAGGTGCGGCGGGGTGGAAAATATTAAGTCCCTGTACAAATTCGATGAAGTTGATATTTCCGGAACCGTCGGAGTCAACGATGTTGTATAGTATTTCGCCAATTTCTTTGTTTTCTATATTCAATGTCGTGCAAAATGTCTCCAAGTCTACATGGAATTTCATGGTCATTTTTCTGAAAAGGGTTGCTAGTATGTTTATCTGTTTCTCCGTGAAATATGTTGACTCACAGATCTTGGCTGCATCATTTTCACTAATATATCCTTTGTTAATGGCGCTTTGACCAATTCCCATTATCAGAAATATAATTTTACAACGTTGCAATTCAAACGAGATTGCTCAAAATCAATGATATAAAAAAAAAGGCATTGGGGCTTCCAGGGGCTGCGCCCCTTCTAGCCCCTAAAAAACCTAGAGGAGAACTAAAAAATTATATAGTAAGAAATTAAAGTTTTTATTCGATAAGAACGACATCGCTATCGTTTTCTTCTTCCTCCTCCTCTTCTTCATAGTCAGTATCTGATGGCTCTTTGTCAGCCACATGACCAGCAACAAATATTGAGACAAATTGTTTCTTTGGTTTTGTTAGCAGGAACTTTTGATGGTCGTAGAACACGAATTCTACATTTTGAAAATGTTGTGCTGAGTATTCTGTGAAATGGGAAATTGGAATTGGTTCTCCCATGCCAAAACCAGCAATGGACGCGAACAAAACATCGTCTTCGACTCTTGCAGGTTTGTCAATTGCAACAGTAGTTATTATGTGAGGTTTTCCTTCACATCCTGCAAGAGATTGTACATGATAGATTGCTTTTTCTTCTCCCTCAGGAACTGAAAGTGTGAAATGGAACGAGAGTTCTCCATATTCATTTGCTTCTTCGTAATAGTTGTATGTTGTAGGATACACCAATTGAAATTTTCCTATTCTTGTTTCCCTCAGGTGTTGTCTATATTGCTTGGGAAAACATAAAATAAATTGCTCTATAGCTTGTGTTGCTATTAGATTAGTTGTAACTGGTAATTTTGAGGCGAAAAGGTCTACAAGAACACCGGGATTTTTTATGTCGTTTTCAATTGGTTTAAGAGATTCTATGACTTTGTTAAACATTTCACTATAATCTGTGTTGTCTTCGACCCCCCAATTGTTAAGAAGTTTATACAACAATTTCAGTCTTTTCATGGCGTATTTTCTTTGAATGGAATCGGGTAGCGAGAGGTTACAGTCGTCGGTTTGTGTTTCGTTACTCGAATATTGTTCAAGAGAAATTAAATCTTGAAATTGTGCTCTTGTTAACATACTTGTAGAACTATGTGAAACTTGTTCTGGTGCTGGTTGTAAATCTGTTTCAGATGTTTCTGTTGTGTTTTGAGAAGAAGAAGAACTCAAATTGTTGGACAATTTGTCTTGAATTGTAGAACTATGTGAAACTTGTTCTGGTGCTGTTTGGACAACTGTATCTGTTGTGTTTTGAGAAGAAGAACTCAAATTGTTGGACAAATTGTCTTGAATTGTATGAGGAAGTTGCTTTGGTATTATAGGAGGTCGTAAGGGTTTTGAGAATGGTGAGACATAAGTTGTAGGAACTTTAACTGCAGAGGTAGTCGACGAATTGTTTGCGACACTTTTTCTTCCTTCCATTATGAAAAATAAACTGTTTTTTTCGGACTACTCATAGAAAAGTTTAAAATAAACGGTTTTTACCAACGGAGACCCCCTCTATTTTTTTATTTTATTTAATAGTTACCGTTGGCAAACCGTTCCATCTCAAATATTGAATGAACTATAAACGTTTTTTGTTTTCTATATATACTTTTTTGTCCAACGGTAAAACTTTTTACACAACGGTTTTTGAGAGTCGTCGCCGTTGACTTTTTTGTAGAGCACTCAAAATAGTATAACTTTGTCCGGACAAGTAAGGGTCTATCGTCGCTACAGGAAAAGTTACAGGCGTTCCAAGGAAGTATACTTTGAGAAGCCTTTTCCCCTTATAGAATGAGATAGGACGGTTATTTTACAAAACTGACAACACTTTGACCGAGTAGTTTTTTGTGCTGAACAAAAAGTGTCATATAAACATCTGTCAAAAACCGCTTTTTAACTTCACTTAAAATGCCACGTAAGCTACGTAAGAATATACGTAAGAGGAAGGGAGCATTGAAACATCCAATAGTAAAACTGACACCACAACAACAGTTGCAACAACAAATGATGAATGACCCCACTATGTTGCAACAAATGTCAAGCAACCCTATGCTTTTAAACCGAGTTATTGGTGCACAGAGTGGAGGTTTAAGAGCGGCACTTTTAGCGAAAATGGCAGGCTATGGTGGAGCTGCAGACGGAACAGCTTATAACCCTCAAAGTCAAATGAATTTGAGTTCACTCAAAAATCAAATAACAGATGTCAAAAAGTCAAACATAGACATACAGAAACAAATAAGTGAAAACGAAAAGAAACTAGAATATGACAGACACACAAAGAAACTCAATGAGTTAAACGTAGAGAAAAAGAAGAAAGAAGAACAACTGAAAGAACTAAGTACAGAGGAATATGCGAAAAAAGTGTCAGAAAAAGCAGCAGAAGTAGCAAAAATGGAACAAGATGTTATAAATTTGAAAAACCATACTACTCAATATAAAGTACTGAAAGATGAAGAGATAAAACAAAAAGCCCTGAAGACATATATGGATAGCGATGAGTATAAAAAAGAAGTTGAAGCAAATGTAAAGGCAGAAAAACTTTTACAGTTGCAAAACCAAACCGTACAGTATGAAAACTTAGCACAAGAAAGTAAAAATAACGACGCAGCCATGCAAAAGGCAATGAAAAGCGCAGAATATATAAAAGCTAATAATGACTGGTTAGATGCCCAAGCCAACGCAAAGCAGCCCAACTTATAGGGTCAATAAGGACAAAAATACAAGCGGATGAAGACAGTTCAAATGAAGCTTTAATGAATGCTGACTTTAAGAACGCCTTCGAAGCTCTTCATAGTAAGGTGAAACTAGTGAACGACTTCTCATCTGGAAAGAAACTGAAGTCTGAAGGTTTCGACAACGAGTTAAGAGAAGTAGCACAAAATATGACGAAAATAACAGATGCAGCAACGAGACAGGCAGTTCAAAGTGCCTATGACGCCGTTAGAGCAACTGTTGTGGAAAGTCAAGAAAAAGAGTTACAACAGACCAAAACAGACCTAGTAAATGCTTTCTTAAAACGAAAAGTCAGGTAGGACATTATGCTGCAGATGGAACATATGTGCCAGCTGGTGGAACTTATATACCACCAAACCCTCCAAGAGAAGCACCTGCACCAGGACTACCTAAAACATTTACATCGTCACATGGACACAGACACAGGCATGCACCAAAACCAACACAACAACCAACACAACAACCAACAGTTCAAAATCCAGCACCACAACCAACAGTTCAAAACACTGCACAACAACCACCTCCACAACCAGCACAGCAACCAACAGTTCAAAACACTGCACCACAACCAACAGTTCAAAACCCTGCACAACAACCACAAACAGAGCAAGGACATAAAAGAAGTAGAGAACAAGGAAACCAAGAATTCTTAAAAATGCTTAAGGAAAATTATGGTTACCCAGATACTCTTGACTTTAGTGACAGATATAAAGAAGCTATTAGAAAGTTCAAGGAAGGAAATACTGACCCGAACCTATTTAGCTTTATGGTTCAGCACCAAATGGGATATAATTTCAAACCTGGAAAATACAAGCTCGCTAAGGGATATGATTTAATAGCATATCATCCAAATGACATGATGAATTTACTCCGAGATATTTGGTGTCAGAGATAAATGATAATTCAACTATCTTCATGAAACGCGTAAAAAATAGAGACGGAACGAAAGAAGAAAGGGTTATGAATGCGGATGGCTTAAATAGGGAACTTGTTAAAAACGGTCTCGGAATATATGAAATGCCAGCAGATGAGGTACAAGAAACTCCACAGGAAGAAGTTCAGATACAACCAGACATGGAAGAAATAGTTCAGCAACAACAGCTAGAAGAGCCTGAAGGAAACGAACAAGTCACTCCTTTGGAAACTAACTTCACAGAACTAGATGAAGATTTGGAACAGCCGAAAAATCTTGACCCTCAACAAGTGTATGCGGAGAATATGGAAATATTTCCAAGAGTCTAAGAAAAATTCAGCTGACATAGTAGAAGAATATCGAAAAATGTTCGCCGACATACAAAAGACTCCAACATCAGATGAAAATATTCAGCATAGAATGGAAGAACTGAAAGAAAGTGTACGCAAATACAACAATCCTTTTTACTTACGACCATATAACGTTCAATCTTTGGCTGAACTCGGTGAAAATAAAAGGTTAAATTTCACCAAAACATATAGAAATGAAACATTGTTTAAAGTTCATTCAGAACCTAACCAATATGGAAACAAACCTACTTTTGTTTCTGCAGACTATGGAACTACAATGAGATGGGGTCATAAAGCTAATCCGGATAGGTGGTTCATAAACTTACAACCACAATTCCAAGAAGTTGTAGACGCAATGGAAGTGAATGGTGAACCAGATATAGCTGGTATTTTCAGCGCGGCTTTAATGCCATTGAAAGATATGAAACATGCAGATATTTTGGACCAGTATGAAATGAACATGGCTGATGGAAATATAACACCTGACGTTCTAGAACATTTATCTCAAAGAACTACACAGAACCATAGAGATGGTATATTTGGTGAAGAGTTTAGAAAGAAAGTTAGGGAGATAGAAGGAAGAGAACCTATTGTACATGACCTTGCAAACGAAAGTTTACAAAATGTCATAAAAACTTACTTTGCAGACAATGAACTGAGAAGGGATGAATATTTAAGAAAACTCAAATGGACAGTACCAAATGAAATGTTAGTATTGAAAAACATGTTCCTTGACAAAATAAAACCAACTACAGAAATAAATGACGCAAGACTGAAACATTGGGTAAAAGCTTTCCCATTCACAAAAGATATTATTGGTAACATGGAAAGAAAACCAGAATGGCTACAAAAACATATATTTGGAAACGAGCTTATTCCATATGGACAAGCTCTGTTTGAAGAGCTTGAACCGGAAACTCAGGAAAGAGTCATGCAAACAATACGCGAAGACTCAAATACAAACTATGACAAAATCTTTCTAGGATATAGGTTACCTGAGATGGGCGACCAGAGCCCAAAGGCAAAAAGGACATGGGAAATTTACAACATACTAGGTGAACATGAGGCAAAGATGCAACAACTTGAAGCAGAGGGCAAGTTACCAAAAGCGACACCAAAGAAGAAGAGAAGAGTAGAACAAAGTGAAAATAGTGAAGAAGTAACTTCATCTAGTGAAAGTAGTGGCAATGAAGGAAAAAGAAGAGTTAAAAACTCAGTCAGGAAGAAAGTAAAGCTTGGTCCGAGTGGGTTCTATTATGACACATAAATCCAACTATTCTATATTTTTACCCATATGAAATGTACGCCGCTCAGAATATAACGCCAACAGTTTTGGATGCCATGAACGGAAATGTTTCCGAATGGTATAACGAATGCGACAATGCCATTAGAAGGTCAGAAATAGTTCCTGGAACTTACGAATATACAACTGCTGTTTCTTATGGAAACGTAGGTGAGTTTGGAGAAGGTTCTTCAACAACAGTAGATATTGCTTGCGACAGGTTTCATATTATTTCTATTGACAACTCATTCTTATACGTGGAACAAGACATTGAAATAAAACCTTCTGCCAAGTTGTCTGACAAGAAAGGTTGCAATGGAATTTTCTATGTCGGATACCAATATGCTCCAGAAGTTTTCATGGGATATAAGATATATTCTAACTCTGACTTAGTTCAAACAGTAACATGGGCAAACTATGAATGGTTCGCTTTGAGAAACTCAGTACAACCACAAGCTAGAGAACAAACAGACCAGTATGCAAATATTGAGAAAATAAGAAGACTTGACCCTAACGTTCCAGGAGTTTATGTTAACCTTTCTGGACAAACTGCAGCAGCAGTAACCAAAGTAAAACTGAAACTTAGAGTTCCTTTGTCATCTTTCCTCATCTTCAGGTTTTTAAGATACTTGCCAAACTGGGCAGGAAAAATTTCTATCGAACTTACTCCAAGCAAAAATAACTTAGTCATTGCACCAACACAAGACCCATTCACTCTTACAGACGTAAAGGGAACAAATCAAACGTCATTCGCCGAATTTTGCAAAGACAAAGTTGACTTAGACTTTGGTTTCTCAAACTTCAACAATGAAGTAAACTATTATTTCAATGCTGCTGGAACTGCTTGGGACCCAGTTAAGTTCACATGCGAAAAATTTGAATGCAAGAGAATAGAAAGCAGACTTGCAGTCTATATGTTGGACCCAGATATTTCAAATGCTTTAGCTGCCAAATATATTGCAGTTCCACTTATGTTCCCTATACACCAAATATCTGTCAAAGACTTTGCAGGTGAAGTTGGAAACCAAAGTGCTGACCCAGGTGCAAGAACAGATATTGCTTTAACAACTGCAATGAAACATGCAGATACTATGTTTGTACTGTTCAGACGAACTATAAATGACTATTCTTGTTTCTACAACCCCGGTATTAAATATCATATAAACATAGATGGCAAATATTATCCAAGAGAAGAATATTCTACAGTTGAGGATATGAGGTCATACAACTTGACATTAGATGCTATGAACTTTAACAACAACTTCACAACAACCATTAACCCTGAAATGCAAAGTTCTATTATGCCATATGTGAAAGTATGGACTCATACAGGAGGTCAAAAAACTCAATATACAAATGGAGACCGTTCAAACTTTTGGCTTGGCATTCCATTTGCTGACTCAGAAGACTTTATGGGTGGTATTTCAACTGTTGGTACTGTACAAATACAATATACTGGTGACAGAGACGGTCCAGATGAACTGAGAGCAAAGAAGTTTACAAAACCAATAGCACTTTTCACGGAAGATGCTCTTTTGAAGATTCGTTCGATGAAACCTGCTGGGGCTCCTCAGATTGGCATAACGACAGCTTCCATCGAGCAGATTTTGGCAGCAGGTCAGTAAGTTGTTCTTGAACTGACTTCTCTCCGTCAAATATTGACAGTACGCCAGTTTTGACATAATATTGTAAGATAAACTTACCTTTAGAAATATCTGTAAGTTTTGAAGTTATATTTTTGTCTGCTTCAAGAACTTTCACCATTTCAGTTATACCAACTTTCTTTGCTTTATGGAAATATTTTGGTTCAGCAAATATTGCTATTCTATAACATTTACCATTGTTTGTATAAAGAACTATTCTGTCAATGTATTTGTATTGTTTGTGTGTGTAAACTTTGTTCTGCTTCAATTCGAAGAGATACTCGAATACGTCCATCTTTTTATTCTAAGTAAAATGTCATTTCCGAAAAATAGAAGCGTGAGTGTTTCAAAAGGTTTAATGGCGGTGGCAGATGTGAAGTTAAATTCACCAACTCAAACAAACAGTCAAAGTGTTATTGTCAATGTCAAAGACAGAGATGTTGAAGTGGGGAAACCATACGAAGACGAAGATGGTATAACAATTGTTCCTGTAAAAGAACCAACATATCCTGAAGTTAGCAGAGACTTAAGTTCTGTTGCAGATATTCGAAACGACTACCAACAACTGAAAGACAAACTTCAAACTCAGGAGAAGATTTGTCAAGCTTTAAGTATAATGTTAAACTTGGTCGAACACAACCCTGTAAAAGTGAACTCATATGTCATTGCACCTCATGAAGTTTTGAAAGAACTATTGAAACTTTTGACAGAGGCAGACGATATAAACATCAAAGAAATAGAACCCGACATTAGTTGCTGTGGTGTTTCATATAATGTCATTGACAAGATATACGTTATGAAAGGAGGTGAAACGTTGAACTTAAAGTATAGTTTCCCAGACGTCATAAAAATATTTGACGACCACAACATTTCATTAAATTTATTTGCTAAGTAAAAATGTCAAAACTTCTTGAAAGATGTTTGAAGAAAAATAATATAGACTTTATTTCATGTAAAGGACTTTACACACTTTTGAACGATATGAAAGACCCTGTTTTGTTTGTTCGTGTAGACAAAGGAAAGTTCTATGTCTTTACAAAATATTTGAACTTCTTAGACAGAGAACTTCAAGAAACGCCATGTGAAAGTTTAGATGAAGTTCTTCTCCACTTTCAGAAAAACTTTTAAATATATATAAATGGCAGAAGATATAATGGTTTATACTATTACGACTAAAAACCCTGAGTCATATAATTCTATAACAACAAACTTACAAAGTCCTCAAGGACGATATTGTAAACTAACCTTAAACACAATGACGACTAAAGCCTGTTTTGCTCTTTTGACACCAGAAGACTTTATTGTTGTGAATGGTAAAAAATACTCCTTTGAAGATACTTACTCAGATATACCACCAACAGGTTTTGTTGACTTATTTAATACTTTAAGTACGGGTGTAACATGTGCTGCAACTAGAGCAGGTTTCATTATGTTTGGATGTCCGACTGAGTTTACTATAAACGATATGAGCTATAATACAAAACTTATTTCTGGTTTTTACTACCAACAGTTTCCTATAACAGGAAAAGGTGTCATACAAGGAATGTCTATTCCATTGACATTAAGCACACCAATCTTATATATTGTTTCAAACTTAGGTTCAAAGTGTTATTCGAATGTCGACAGAAACTATTATGACCAAAAGATACTTATGCGTATAAACAATACTTTCTCTGCTGGTTTGCCTATTGTTCATTCGAATGCAGAATTTTCAACCTTAGTGAACTCAAACACTTTGGCAAGTATAACGTTGACATTAGTTGACGCAAACTTTGTTCCTGTAAAACTTTTATGTCCTATGTATTTGTCAATGACGGCAGAAAGTTTCGAATTGGAAGATGCAACTGGTGAAAGTATTGTATTACAAGAACAACTTCAACAACAAATAGCTCAAGAACAACAAATGCAACAAATGCAACAACAAAGTCAAGAATAAAAAAAATATTTTTTTTATTTTTATAAAAATGTACAGAATAGATGTTTCAGATTTTTATGACTTCCAAGCATTCAGAAATATGTGTCCATTTAGAGACTATAACAAAGCAGTCGAGAATTTGAAACGTTTAGTCATTTATGTCGACTCTGCCCCAGAATGTTATTATGAAAGAATGGGATGTAGTCTTTAACAAACCTAAAGCAACAATAGTTTCAGAACAAGAATGTAGACAGAAACTTAAGAAAATAAAAAGTGTACAAGTTGGATGAAGATGTTAGATGCTTGGGATATCTTATTGTCAAAGTTAGAAGATTTTTCAGTTCGAGGTATAAAGTTCTATACACCTTCTCCAAACTTCTATTCTATCTTCACTGGATATAAATACGAACAAGTAGAATGGAAAGAAAATATTATAGAAGCTTGGTTAGACCATGTCAAAGAAATTATATGCAATGGAAACGAAAGAGTCTATGAGTATATCTTATGTTGGTTTGCAAACATCTTACAACATCCAAGTGCTAAAATGAAACTGCTCTCATTATAATTGGAAAACAAGGAACTGGTAAGAACACTTTCTTTACAGATATTTTGTGCAAACTGTTAGAAGGGCTATTCGAACCCGAATATGACAAACTTAGAAAACATCTGTGGCAAGTTTAACTCCTCATAGAGAATATGAAACTTATAGTTTGCAATGAACTTCAAAGTATAGATACAACAAAGTTTTGAACTCAGATGCTTTGAAGAGTCTTATAACAGACAAAGTTGGAGTTGTTGAAAGAAAATATAAAGACCAAAGAGTTTGTGAAAATGTTGCAAACTTCATTATGGTTTCAAACAATGCTGTTCCGATGAAGTTAGAAAGTTCTGACAGAAGATATGTAGTTGTCAGAACGTCAGAAGCTCATATGCAAGATACAGAATATTTTGACGACTTAGCAGAAACTTTGACATCTGACTTTTACAACCACTTGTTCTCATATTTTATGACATTAGATATTTCAAAGTTCAATCCAAGACAAATTCCACATACCGAAGAGAGACAAACATTGTTAGAAGCAAACAAGAGTGTATATGAACTGTTCATAGATGAAACTGACTTTGAGTGTTTAGATGAAAGGTCATTGTACGATTCGTATAAACAATATTGTCAAGAATATGGTTATATGACAGCGTCTAAACGAACTTCTTGGCAAATGTCAAAAGTCTTTTAGACGTACAGAATGGTGTATATACAAAGAAAAATTTTTATGAGTAAATTTTAAAAAAAATATTTTTTTATCCGATAAAAAGATGGCAAAATTCATCTCAGTAAAAAGTACATGTCAGGACTTAAAGAAGAACTAGACCCATTCACATATTTGAATGTTTACTTCTACCATTTTGAAAAGTCTTCATTCAGCAAAGTTTGGAACATCGAACCAGTTAAGTTTGCTATTGTGACTAAAAATGGTGCGAAATTTGAAGACTTAGACATAGAAGGTTTGTTAGCAGTCAAAGAAAGTTTTTGACAGAAGGTTTTCAAACCTTAAAGAAGGCAAAGCATACAAACTTGTTATACCTTATGAACCAAAGAAAGCAGACGACTATGAATATTATGAGTCTAAAGTTTGAAGTTCAAGGTAAATTGGGTAAAAGATTTTAGAGTCTAAGCCAGTGTTTGCTCCTAAAGAGGAAGAGAACATTGACATTGACCCAGAAATGTTCTAAAAATAAAATTTTATTTTTACATGTCAAATTTCTTTTTCTCTGGAACTGGTTCAGGTTCTTTCTTCTCTTCTTTCTACTTTCTTTTCTTTCTTCTTCTTTTTCTGGTGGAGTTATGTCAAATTTGGCGCAACTATATTTATGTAAAAGTTCTTTGTCCTTTAATAGCTCATCTATTCTGTTTTCTATTTCATCTTCAAGAACAGCGCATGTGTCTTCTTTGCATTCTAAGAAGTTTTGTTGGACTTCATCTTTCCAATCGGCGTCATCTCTGTCAACAAGTCTGTCATTGACAAATTTTAAGACTGCTTTCTGCTTAATGTTTTATGGTTCTTGTCATATTCCCAGAAACAGAACTTTAGAACAAATTCACCTTTCTTGTTTACACTATGTAAGATTTTATGGTCGACAGATGTTTGCTGTCGAAAAGCTTGTCTCGAATATAGATAGCGAAATCGCTAGACATTTTCTAAAAGATAAAAATTTTAATTTTTCTAAAAATATGTTAGAAAAAAAGTTTGCTGACATTGACAAAGAAATTTGAGAATGTTTTAAACAAGAACAAGAGGAAGTTAGAAAATGCTCAGATAAAGCCTATACATGACAAGTTCTTATTTGCTCAGAATGGTATAACAGGTCTAATTGCACCACTGGGTCGGGTAAGACTTTCACTTATCTTAAAATGGCTGCACAACAACAAGAACTAGATGAGAAGAACCCATTCTATGAGTTAGTTGTCATTTGTTAGTACTTCTGGTCAATTTGACCAAACCGTCAATTCGTTCAAAGATATTATAAAGAAGTCTAAGTTAGTATGTATAAAGATACTGAGTTGTTAGATTGGATAAAGAAGTACCAAAGAAGAGTTTTGAAGTACAATGCTATAAATGAGTATATAAATTCTAAGTTTAAAGACCCAATGAGGAAATGCAGAGAATATTAGAGAAGAAACACTTCAGAAACAAAACAGAAAGAGATAGAATACATTTCGAAGAAATTGCAATTTACGATTGGAAGACTTACCCTCATAGTGTCTTCTTATCTTAGATGACTTTGCTTCTCATCCTTTGTTAAAGAACAGAGAACAAGATATGTGTCGAATTCTTAAGAAAGCTCAGACACTTTAACATCTCAGTTGTCATTTGTGTACAGACAGCAAAGAGTTTAAGTAAGGATGTTAAAAGAATACTTACTGACATTGTACTTTTCCCCGGATTGTCCGAAGACGATTTCATGGAACTTATGAAAGAGTCCATGGCAGGTAAGTTTGACAGACATGAACTATGGGAGAAGTACAAAGTCATACAAGACCCTCATACTTCTTTCAGAATTCATATCTACGCAAACAAAGTTCAAATTGTAAAAAGTCAAGCTTGAAAAATAAAGAGTTCATTTACTCTACTTGTTTGAAGTTGTCAAAATACTCTGTTATTTTTCACGATTTTCATGAGTTTTGGCGACCCAGAAAAAAGTCGGTCTCGCTGTTCTTCACTGTTTTCATAGAGTTTTGGCGACTACGTTTTTTTACGTACTCGCTGTTCTTCACTGTTTTCATACGGAATCTCTTCTCTCGGTTTTACATGGTAAGCGTTATTTTTACATTATGACACGAAGTGAAGATTTGCACTTCGTCAAAAATTAGCGTTATTTTTACATTATGACACGAAGTGAAGATTTGCACTTCGTCAAATTTTATAAAAAATTAGCGTTATTTTCTGACTTTCACAAAAGACCAAAAATAAACGCTTTACATGTATTTTTCAGCAACTTCGTCAAAAATTTTATAGCTTTATCTATCTCATCTACTTCAAACGTTTCTTTACCTTTTATGGGAGCACCATATATTTTCTCAAACTTTTCAAGTAGTTCTGTTTCTGCAGCTCTCATATCATTAACGAACACAACCTTGACTCTATTGACTGTACTGTCATATCTTTGAGTTATATTATATTTCTTCCTATCTTAATATCTCTTTGTATTGAAGTCCTTCGGTTTCTGAACGATGTAAAGTAAGCCTTCACTGCAACGTTCCGTATCGAATGAACCATATGTTATGAAGTTATATCCAACAACTGGGTCAATCCATAACAAAACTATTGGTATAAGACTTTTGTCGATGAGATATGCTGTAGTTCCATAGAATCTTACCGATATCATAAGCTCAGGATTTCTTGTCAAAATTTTCTGAGTAGAAGCAATTCCAACCCAATGGTATGTTTTCTTTCCAGATGGAGATAAAATGTCTGACAAAGAATATTTGTTGTATTTCTTTGAGTATCTTACGTTTAAATCACCTATTCTAACCAATTTGGTGTCATTGTCTATCTTTCTAACTGTTTCAAACTCAATGTTTGTCATTTCTGTTCTTACATACAAAATAAAAAAATAAATAAAAATAAAACTAACTTTATTTTTTCTGTCTTAAGGAAATTCATGAAAAAGTGTCATTTTTTTTTCATGTCCGAAGACTCGAAGGTGCAACACTTCCAAAATACCGACGAACTCAGAAGAGCAGCATGGCAGTATCTTCTTGACAACTTCTTTGAGTTCTCCAGGTACACCTTGGAAAATGCTGAAGAACTCCGACACAGAGAATTTGGAGAAATTGCACTCCAATACTACCTTGACAAACAAAGGGTAAACAAAGGGTAAATTAAGACTAAAAACTTAACGTTTAAAAAGTGACATTTTTAATGAGCTCCGAGTCACCGAGAAAACTTGGTCAGATGTTAGCAGCTTACTTCCCTGAGGAGGATGGAAGCGTTACATACGTAAGGTTCAAAAACAACGAACCTGGAATTGCGTACCAAATTCGCAATTACATGACCATGGAAGAGTACGAAAGGTTCCTACAAGAGAAACCAGCTCTAAACAACTCAGAAAAGAAAGAATAAAAAGTTTAACTCGTAATTGTTTATTTTTTTTACTTGTATGGGCAAGCTGCAAGAATGAAGTCGACTATCTCAGTCTTTGTCTTGACCAGTTGGACGGCTCTTGTGAGTATGTCTGTTTTGCGGTCTCCAGCTGGTGTCTGACCTTCGTAATTGCGCATGTTCTTGAGAGCTCCAACTGTAAATGGTTGTAGGATGAAGAGTCTCTCAGACTGCTTGAGGTAGTCTTCACGGTCACGAACCGAATCTGTGGTACGAGTCGAATCGGTCGATTTGAGGGAAGAGAGTGAGAGCCTGTCTTCTTCCATTGGGGTAGTAGCATACTCTTTGCGTAAGCGGTTCAGACCTTCCTCGAACTCTTGGTCTCTCTTGGATTGAGATTGGAATTGGAATTGTGGGGCAGGGTTTTGCATAAACATCCAAGGGTTGGGGAAGTAAGGCATAGGCTGAGGAGGGTAGTTCGGGAAGCCTTGTGGTGGGTAGTAACCTTGAGGTGGAAATTGGTAGTAAATCGGAGGTACTTGCTGGAACTGAGGTGCAGGGGCTGGTGCTTTAGGTTCCTCTGGTTTGGGAATGGACTGGGTTGGTGGTACGTCGGACATTGTTCTGAAACAGTACAAGACTAGTTCTGAAACAGTACAAGTATTGTTCTGAAAAAGTACAAGTATTGTTCTGAAGCAGTGCAAGTATTGTTCTGAAAAAGTACAAGTATTGTTCTGAAGCAGTACAAGTATTGTTCTGAAAAAGTACAAGTATTGTTCTGAAAAAGTACAAGTATTGTTCTGAAACAGAAAATTTTTCTCACAAATTGAGAGCTTTTACGGGAAATTTGTTCTGAAAAAGGACAAGTATTGTTCTGAAAAAGTACAAGTATTGTTCTGAAACAGTACAAGACTAGTTCTGAAACAGTACAAGTATTGTTCTGAAAAAGTACAAGACTAGTTCTGAAACAGAACAATGGACAACATCGAGCCATTAGATGAGGCAATTTACCTTATAGAGATAAATGAAGTTGTTAAGCAGTACTTGGGCAAGGACAAAGCCAACAAGTCCCTCGGCTGCTGGTTGTCTGGAAGAGGTGCGCTGAAAATCGAAATTGAAACCGGAATTCCAATTCAAATACCAGAAAACACTCCTGTAGACGACATAAAGGAGATGAAGAAAGAAGCTCTTCTCAAGTTCTTTGCAAAGCGCCCATGGATACAACTTCCAAACAGAGAGAGTCCAATTCCACGAATTATACAAATTCTCAGAGCACTGTTCCACTTCTCAGGACGGCCGTTCTTCATAACCTCAGAAGGCGACATCCAACCAGTACTGTAAACCTTAACGTTTAGAGTAAAAACATTTTTTTTTCATTTTTTGAATGAAGCAAGTTAAATTCGTCCCACACCAATCTCAATGGACCGATGAAGAGTTTCAAGCCATCGTTGAAGACGTTGAGAACGACATAGACGGCGAACTTGAAGGAGCTCAAATCACAATTGCAACCAAAATTGCAGAGGTCAAGGAACAGATAGCTCCACTTAAAGCTACCAAAGCTACTCTTGACCTCATGGATAGTTACCGTTTAGATGTCAAGAGTGGAATAAGACAATTAAAATTAAAACTTCTAAACTACGAAGCTATACTCCAAAAGTTAGCAGAAATGAGAAGACTTTACCAGAGCTACTTACATGTAAGGGACTTACCTTCAAGCAGTCCGACCAAAGATGAATTTGTTGACATTGTCCCAATTTTGTCCGAAAGTCAGCTCAGATGTTTCGAACTGCTCCCAACATATCCGGAATATGAACGTTTGCCTGAACTCTTTCGGTTCCTCAAAAAACGTTTTTTGGTTCTCATGTTCGAAACTTTTATCGGAAGAGACAACAAACGTTCAGAAGAAGAACAAGATATTATTTTAAACTTGTTGTATGACATAACTGTCATAACAAGCTTTTTGAAGTAAAACCGTCATTCTCAAACCACTTCATTTTTTCGATGTCCGAACAAGCACCGAAGCCAAACTCAATGGCAGATGTCCTTTCAAGGTTGCCAGAAAGCGCCCAGTTCAAATTCAAATTGCCCAATTGAACGCTCATCTGTCAAACACCATTAAGACTCTCCAAAGTAGTCTTATGGAAGAGATAACCAATCTCAAAGTCAAGTCCTCACGAACCAAGCTTCCAATGAGAAAGTCCTGAACGATTTCGCGGAAACCTTGCGCCAATACAACATAGAGAACCAAAACCTTGCCCGACTCATCTACCGTTTCTTCGAAGAGATAGACGCCATCTGGAAGGTACTCGGAAAGGACAGAACATGCAACACCGTACTTCGTGAACACAGAATTGCCGAAGGTATTATCAAAGAAGAGGAAGAAGAGGAAGAAGAAGAAGAGAAACACGAAGAAAAGGAAGTTTGGGCAACCCTTGTTGTCGATGACGCTTACGAAATTTCCCAACCCTACCCATACAAAATCCGCAACAAGGCGACAGGCAAGGTTCTTACCCCAGTCCTCAACAACTTGGGACACTTGAACCTTAACCTTCGGAATTACGGTTCAGTTTCCATGGGAAGGCTTGTCGGCATGCAATGGGTTCCAAATCCAGACAAGAAGTCGAGGGTCAGACACATTGACGGTGACAAGCTCAACAACCGTAAGGAGAACCTCGAGTGGTTCTAAGAGTAAAAAAATTTTATTTTAGGGGGAAACCCCAAGTAAATTTAGGTGTTTATTTGGATAAGTATGTTAAATTAAGGGTAATTTGCAAAATTAGTTCCCGACCTTTGAATTGGGCTCTTTCGTTATCCCAGTTGCGTAGGAGGTCGTCCCAGAGGAGTTGGTAGAATTGCCAATCCAAGGACGATTTGTCCTCCCAGGCATTGAGGATGTACTGCTCGTAGAGTTTCATGACCTCTGCCTTGCACCAGACACCCTCTCCCTTGGAACGTAAGGCTTCTTCGAAGTGCTCGAATGCGATTGGCTGCGTGACCATCCGAAATGACACTTTTTGTCCGTTTGGTCAATGTTCGTGTCTCGTGCCATAGTCGACGAAAATACAGACAAACAGGTTATATATGAGTTTGAGACCAAGAATGGTGTAACTCGACCTGTCCGATTCAAAGACTCCGAGGGCGACCATGAAATTAAACGGAAATTAGCTAGGAAGGAATATAAAAATTTTTTATTTCATGCAATGTTTTATTTCTGTGCCGTCTTCAAGTATGCCCCAATACTTACGCTTGGAGAGGACATGAACTTCGGTGAAAATTTTGTCCAATTTGAATTGACCCATCTTCTCACCGACCATGCCCATTTCAATGAGTTTGTTGTACCCTTCTTCGTTCGTCATGAGTGCGTCAATGTTCTCATAGTAAACCTTCACTTTGGATTTGACTTCGGAGAAGAATTTGTTGTAGTTGTCAAGGACTGCCTTTGCGAACTGAGGGTAAGACCAATGTTCGACAATAGGTTTTAATGTGGTTACTAAGCCACTTTGACCTTGAGTGAATTCGTACTTCAAAACAAAAGGAGAAAACCTTTCAACAAAGTTGTCGACCTTCTCATAATGTTTACTCTTCATCTCTTGAGGTTTCTTAATGGAATATCCCCATGTCGAATTCATAAGCAATTTGAGTGTCATTGCAAGTTTGGGGTTTGAAGCTTTCCTAATATCATACAGTTGTTGTATGACTTTTCCAACTGTATAGTTCCTTCCCGGGAACTCACCATCTTCGTTTGGAATTCCAGTCGGAATATATTGGACAAACCTCATGTATGCAGCGTTAAGGTCGACATAGTATATCTTTTCATCTGAGTCGAACTTGTCGCAACCAATTGGTCCAGTTTGTGGAAATTCAAGTGAGTCTCTTATCTTCTGAGAAACTTCTCCTGTTATCTCATAAACATCGTCGAAGCAACCTGTTTCATATAAAACCTTCTGACCTAACTCAGATGCTCTCCAATACAATTTGACGTCAATTGGATGTCTCAATGGAAGTTTGTTTATAGCATCTTGAAGTTCTTGCAACCTCATTGGAAGTTCTTCTGGTTCAGGTTGGTATCCGAACAATCCAACTCCTTGTGGAATTGTGTACTTCTTTTGTACTAGAACTTTGTCTGGAACAACTTTTGGTCTTGCTAACAGTGAAAAGTTTGTTTCGTCTTTTGGTACAAAAGTTTCTGTCAGCTTGTCATCTGGAATTGGTTCCAACAAACCTTTCTCGAAAAGAATGTTTACAGCTCTGACAATGTTGCACTTGCCTTTTCCGAACAATGGGTTTGTAAGACTTTCGTTCAACATGAAGTGGTTGTGGACAATTACAATCTTCAACCATGGTAAGTCTTTGTCAACAACATAGTCGTCATGTGAAGAACCTTTAGCTGTAGGTATGCTGACTCGGATATTGACATTTGCCAACGGTGCAATTTTTGCCAATTGACCTCTGAGAATGTACCTTGTCTTCACACATGACTCAAGATACTTCATCTTCTCTTCTGTAACAAGACCAGAGTTCCTGAGACATGTAAGAATGCAAGGTTCATTGACAATTGTTTCAATTGAATTGTAAATTCCATACCTTGTCAAGTCAATGTCAGACTTATTTATGAAGGGGAAGTATCCAGCATGTTGTCTGACTGCTTGAGGGTTAGGTTGGTACCATTCGAACTTGACACTTGCAATTCCTTCAATTGCATTCAAAATGTCTGAGTCGGAGTCAACCATTTGTTCTCTCTTTGTAGTCTTGAAAGCGTCAAGAAGCATTGCAGCTGTTGTGACATTGCCATGTGCATAGTAAATGTGACCATCCAAATCTGTTATGGTCAATCTGAGATTGTATCCTTTCTTATTTCCGTCTTGTATGGCAGCAAGTACACCCATGAAGCCTTCTTTGTTCTTTCCTTCGTCAAAGTTTACTGTAAAGGTTCGACCAGATGTAATTTGACTTCTAACTTCACGGTACTTCTCATATGCATATCTTGTTCTTTCCATGGGAGCATGACCATCCTCTGCACTACCTTTTTTCCTTCTCAAAGGATGCAATTGTTCGTCATGTTTCCAGTAGAATCTGGCAAAGCCGTCGTGTCCTTCAACTTGAGGTTCACTAACATCGAAAGGCATGTCCATAAGACGTTCTTCTTCTAACCTCTCTAGTCTGTTTGGATAATTGGCACGTGCTGTTTCCAAATCCATTTCGTAGCGAAGACCAGACAATTTGTCATAGACTTTTATGGGTCTTCCCTTCCTATATTTAAAATTCTTCGAAACTCTCCAACCATATCTTTGCAACTCTGCTTTTATTCTAGCAGATTTTCTATCCATTCTATATGGGGGCATTTTTATAAAAATAAAAAAATATTTTTTTCTTTACTTTACATAACCGCCTGCTGCCATAAGTCTTTGACGCCAACCCATACCAGCTAATGAAGGTTGACTTGGTTTAGTTTCCAAACTAAACTTTGGTTTTGGTTTATCTTCAGTTTTTGGTTTTTCTTCTTCTATCGGTTTTTCGTCACTTTTCGGTTCTCTGACTTTACTTCACTTGCAGGAACAGTTGTGTCGTCAACATCTTCATAAATATCATATGCCATTTGTTTTTGTTTTCCTTTCAACTTTTTGTGTTTGTTGTAAAGTTTAGAATATTTCGACTCTAAGTCAATGAGATGTTCTATAATGAACTGTTGGTCAGTGAAGTAAACTTTTCCATCTGTTGTCTCGAAAGCTCCTTCAGACTTCAATATTTTATTTGTGAGAGTCTGTTTCTTTTTTGAGATACTTGCCGTTCCATTTTTATGAAAAGTGACTTTGTAGTTAGGGTTTGTATTTCCAGACCTGGCACTTTCTATTATTGAATTTTTCTCTTCATCTGTAAGTTCTTTGACAGGTTTTGACAATGGTTCTGAACTTTTTGTTTGTGGTGTCAAATCTACCGTTTCAACTTCTTCGGTCATTTCATCTCAGTAAAAAATTTTAGTTTGGTTTGTTTTCAACTGGTTGTTGTTGTTTTTTAAGTCGGTCTAAAACTTCCTGAGGTATAGGAAGAACTTGACAAACACGTTGTGTAACTGCTGGAAGCCGACAAATCCATCTTGAACCCATTTGTCTCAATGCTGTATTGTTCATTTCATCTCAGTAAAAAACTTTACATTCCCCACGTTTGAGGCGGTTGAGGTTGGTTATTGTTTACCCATTGTTGTGCATGGTTATATCCTCTGTTAAAGAATCTTTCACCTTGGTCCATATAGTGTCCTGCTTGGTTATAGTAGTCATTTGCTTTGTTATAATAGTTTCCTGCTTGTCTTCCTACATTGTCCATCCATCCTTGAACTTTTCCTCTTGTTTCAGGATTTGGAATAAGATTTGTTGCATCTCGTGCTACATCCCAACCTTTCTGTACAGTTTGTATAATAGGTTGTGCTTTCTCTTTAAGTATACCTAATGTACTCAAAATCTTCCTTCCAACTCCAAATACACCTCTGGCTATTGTTCCCACTGCGGGCAAAAATCTGGATGCAACTCCTGCTAATGCGCCAAATAAACCCATTTCTTATAGGATAAAAAATGACGAATCCAAACAAGGACCCCTATGTTTCTAAAGCGACAAAGAAAGCACTCATGATAAAAATCTTTAGTTCAACACCAAATGCTTGGTTTATGGATATCTTGGAAAACATTCCGAGAGTATAGAAAGATGGACCACCATACTGGCTAATATTTGTCGGTCAAAACACAAGATACTGTGAAGCCATACCATTATGGTCCAAAAATATTTTAGATGTGAAAACTGCTTTGACAATATTCGTTGACAAATACCATCCAACAAAACTGACATCTGACTGTGAAAGTTCTTTCAAATCAGATGATGTAAAAAACTATCTGCGTTCAAAAAATGTAAACCAATATTTCATTGTCGACCAAAACCATTCTGCTCTTGGTGTCATTGACGGTTGTATAAAAATGTTAAGAGACTTAAACCAACCACAAGGTGGTGAAGCAAATGAAATGTCATATGACGACAAATATAGACACTTCTCCATGGCAAAGATGAGACAAGTTTTAAATATTTACAATAGCCGTAAACAAAAAGGTTTGGGAAACCACTCCCCCGAAGAAATGAAAAACAACCCTGACTTAGAGAAAGACTATATATTTAATAATTTAGTCAAAAGAGACAAACAAGAAAGAATGCCGGGCTTCAAACTTCAGAAAGGTGACAAAGTAAAAATAGAAATACCTAAACGCGACCCATATGAAAATACTATTGACTATGACAACAATGGGAACCCGACAGGTACTCACATTCGTGTTCGTAAAAATAGAAGAAAGTATACAAGAGAATATTATGAAGTTTTAGGCAAACATGGCAAAATGTACAGACTGCAAGCAGAAGATAAAACTACTATTGTCAGACCTCGTTTCAAACTTGTCAAAGTTCAAGGTGGTATACTTTCAAAGACAGTTCCTAACAAATATAAGACAACTCCTGACGAATATGCTAAAGAAGTTGAAAATGACGACTAAGCAATTCTATACCATGCGTAAACTGTCATGTAAGGTGGCATGTATTCTTTACTTTGTCCCGTTGTTTGCGTATATCCTGAAACGCGATGTGTATGGTTTCCATCTCCCTGAGTTACCCAAACAATTTATAGCAAACTTAACGTGTCTTTAACATCATATCCTTTACCTTTTTATTGCTGACCAATCCCAAAATTCTATGCTTATGCCAACCTGCTTGAGATGTACTTAAATCTATGTAGTGACTGTGCAGGTAAATTTTCACCTGAAATCGTTTTACTTCCACCTGTTTCCTTTGAAGAGTTTGCACAATACAAAAACCTGTCGACTATTTGTTCCATGCACCAACACCAAACATTACTTCTGGTCTGGTAGAGTTCATTGACGTATAAATAGAGCCTATAGGATATAATGTTTGAAGTATTTCTGTCTTTAATGTTTGAAGCTCTGTTTTGTCTGCTTTCTTGTCATATAAATCTTGAGCAGTGAATTTAGTATTATATTCATCCTTCATGACATAAACATCTTTACATCTAATGTTTCTCATCGTCGTTATGTCGTCATCCGATGTTAAACCTTGTGGAAAGTTAGGAGGTTTACAATATAATACATCCCCACCAGTTACGTCAACCGTTCCTTCAATACTTTCTATAGCAACAGTTGTAAAACTTGTATGTGTATGAGTCTTATTTGCTTTCTTCTCTAACTCATCGTTAACATAAGTTTTATCTGCTTTAAGGTCTAAACATCCTGAAACCCATCCTGTATCGGCTTTAGTTTTTAAAATCTTCGATGTCCGTTCATGGTACCAGTCAACCCTTTCTATAATTTCTTTATCTTTTTCATCCACATATTCCTTATCTGCTTTCTTCTCTAACGCACTAGCCACACAATCCTTATCCGCTTTCTTTTCAAGGCTAACGTTTAAGTCTGTTATTTCAGATATAGAATGTGTATGAGTCTTTTTAGAATATTCGTTTTCAGCTCTTGTCACTTCACTTGACATTTTATTGTCAACATATGTTTTGTCTGCTAGTTCAGGATGAGTATGTTCTTTTGTTGCATAAGCATTGTTAGCTCTTCTTCTTCTTTTGCTATTGCATCGTCTACATATTCTTTGTCAGCTTTGTTGTCAACATCTGCTTTCAAAAGAAGTTCATTTATAGGTTTCTCGTTTAAAGTTCCTTTTGTTGGATTTATACAGACAGTATGGTTCTTATTGTCTTGAAACAGAAACTCATCTGTCATTGGGTTTAATGTCAGTTTTAAGTTTCCTTCTTTCAATGACTCAGATATCTTAGAATAGTTTGAAAAGTTTGTTGTGTTCTTATTTAGAGCTTGCATAATGAGTTGTCGGTTGTGTTGTATTTCTCTCATGGAAGCAATATCTTTCGACATTTTTATTCTAGATAAAATATGCTTTCAATAGAAAAAGAAAATTCAAGAGTTGCTACAACTAAACCATTAGATGAACTTTTTACTAATGTCGGTCAAAAGTTTGAGACAGAGACCGTAAAGCATGAAGGCTATCGTTTTGACTACCCATTAAGATGGTTAAGAGACCCATCTGTCACAAAAGCTATTGGCTTTCGTAGAATGAAGTTCATTTCAGAAGCCATACATGGTTTCCCATTTACGGTCGGTTTTGAAGTTCGATACTATAACAAAGAAAAACGTATGTATGAGAAATTTGAACAGGGAAAACTTTTACAAGTTAGTTTGCTTGTAAACTTAGAAACAACTCTTCAAGCTTTTCAAGAAAAAATAAACGATATCTATATCGAATATGCAAAACAGTATAACATTGACGAAGGAGAGTACCATCTCGATATTATTTATGACAGGAAAAATGCAACTGTTAAAATCAATAGAATAGAAGACCTTGGAGAAAACGTTTATATTTCTACAAAATATAACAACTTGGCATGGTATAGATTTATGAGGATGTTAAATCAGCCTGCAGCATATCCAGTACACCCAGACTTTTATGAAGTCGAAAACCCTAATGGAACATATGAAAATATTTTCGACCCAGATGCTATTATTGTTCATGCTTCATTTTCTGGCGCCCAAAACTCTTTCTTATGTCTGATGAATGATTTTTACGAAAAACCTACAAAGTTATACGAACCACCAAGTGGAAGTATTTCAGACTTTCAAGTATGGTTTACTACAGATGGAAGAAAAAGAATAATTCCATTATACCATGCGTTTTACTTAGAACTTAGTTTCATATACAACTACTATCGAACGGTAAAAATATAATTTTTTAATACGGTTGAGGTGTTGGATTTGGTTGCCAACTAGACTGTGGTGCAGGTTCAGGCTGTTGTATAACAGGAGCTTGTTCTTCTGGTTCAGGGTCTTTAGGTATAATACCAACAAACTGACCTACTCTTTTACCAATATTTTTGACTCCGTTCCAAATTCCTCTTCCGACAGATTTTATTCCATTCCATATACCTTTTCCAACTCTTCTGAAGAAGTTTCCTATCTTACTGAAGAAACCCATTTTACTATATGTAAAAATCTAATGTCCGCCTAGTCTCTTACGTTTCCTGTTGAGTTCCATAGCATTCTTTAACTGGAGCTCATACATTCTGTTTCTCCTCTGGTAGAAAACATATTCTGGGTCAACTCCTGTGTTCGCGTCATCTGCATAAAGTTGTTTATATCCCACTTCAGGGTTTGTATAAAACTCTTTCCATCTCATATTTGCATACCATGGTGGCAAACCTAACGCAGCGTCATTTGACATGGCAGTTTGCATTTGTACATCTGTTGGCACTTGACCATAGTTTGCCATTGCAGTTTGTATTCTAACTTCATTTGGAATATTCTCTGGGTTTGGTTGTCCAGGTTGCTGTGCATTCGCTAAGTTCTGTGCGTCCATTTAATATTAGATAAAAATATCTCTTACGAGTACATATACTGAACATTTGCAGGCATTGGTTCATCTTCATATTCTCTATATCTTTCTGCCACGTCAAATAAATAAATGACACAATGGAAAAAACCTAAAACAAGTAGTCCTATTTCAAACCACATTTACTTACTAATAAAATTTCTTTATTGTGACACTTTCTCCAGTTTATAGGACCTCTCTCATATTCTATCTTGTCATATATAAACTCATAGTCATGTATGTCCTCTAACCATCTCATAACGGTTTCCAAACCACTTTTATCGGATGTAAAGTAAAAGCATGGATGGTTATGTAAAACGTCTAAAGTTTCTAAAGAGTCTCTCAAAGTCCAGTCTACTTGGTATTGAAAATCCCATGTGTTATAGAACGGTGGGTCCACTATAAAGAAAACATTTTCCTTGTCTTTATATTTTTCATACAAATCTGTCCAATGACATCTCACAAACTCTATACCCTCAATATATTTTTCTATGTCCTCTTTGAAAACATTTGTATAGTTAAGATATAAAACTTTTGACATAAGTGTTTCAATGTCATGAACTCTTATAGCACCACTATATAATAGTCTAGCAGATATACTATCCCAGTCTATATATTCTGCTTTTTTCAAAACCTCTCTCACAATATTTTTGTTATCTAATGGTATACGTTCCATCTTACCTATAGGTATCTTTTCTTTTAACTCTTTCAATATATTGTTTGTGTCTGGAATATGTTTGAGACGGTCCATATAGTTGTCGAAGTCATTGCATATAATCTTTGAGTCTGGGAATATTATATGGCACAAATGGGATATATAGAAACTTCCACCGAACAAATCTACAAATGTTAGACCATTCGGTAGTTTCTTAAGTTCTCTCAATATAATATCTTTACATTTACTCTTATTTCCAAAGAACGGTAACGGAGGTTTTGTAAAATTCATTTATATATAATAATAAAAATGTTTTTACCCGAAAAGTGACAGAAAAGTGACAAAACATGAAAACATATATAATTTGTGAAAAGCGACACATTATATAATGTTTTCGACCCAGAAGAAGGCTTCTTCCCAGAAGCAATGGAGGAAGAAGAAGAGTCCTCCGAATTCACACCAGAAGACTAACAATTTTCCGAATAAAAACTTCATTTATACTAAACATCTTCGGGGCTAGAGGGCACGAAGTGCCTGGAAGCCCCACTACCTTTTTTTTTTGATTGCATATTAAATGCCATTTAGGAAATATCCTCACTATAAACTTTTTCATATTATATGAAAGATGTGATAGAATTGTTTATTTCGTCGTAAAAAAGCTTATTAATAATATATTAAAGTTTGAATTGAGTCAAAGATATATTTCTAGTGAATACCAATGATATAGATCTCACCCATCTCTCTCTTTTTATATTGTGAAGTGAATCCAAATATGCTATTTTAATAATATATAGATGAAATTCATTGTGGAAATGTAAAACCAATTTGAAAATCAACTGTTTTTAAACTTTGACTTATAATTTTTTATTATTTATGACGTTAATTTCAATGAATTCTTTCAATATTGAATAATAAATTGAGAAGGTGCGGGTCGATTAAAAAAATTGGAGCTTTTAAAAAATAATTGTTTATAACTTTTGCACATGCATGTGATCTTCACGGGGCAGAGTTGTATAATAACGAACAAATTAGAAAAAATTTAAAACAATAAAATTTACATTGAATGTCTAGAAGGCGGGATTTGTTAAGTCTAATCCTAGTTTTTCAGCTCTTAATAAGTCTAAATCTTCATGTATTAATTTTGATTGAGGGATATCTGTTTTTTTATGATGATGTATTCTTTTAAGTTGATTTTCATTTGGCATAGAAGTTACTGGATCGCATTCTATGATATATTGATTTGGGGTGTTGCAATCAACAATAAATCTGATGATTCTACTCTTTGAAGACATGGAATATCCTAACAAGAAAAATATGAGAGAAAAAAAATTTAGATTTTTTGACTTATTTGGTGATTTTTTCAATTCATTTTCAATGCGATTCAAAAAAAATTATATGGGAACGCAATGAATGATTTCTATTATAATCATATATGAATATGTGAATGTGGCCATACCAAATTATTTGAATGGGTTTGAAATAAACTCCTTTAGCTTATCAAACGCCAACTTACTTTGAGCGGAATATTGTAATAAACAGAAATTCATCAAAAGTGACAGCTCTCAATTTTTTGACATTTGTAAATTCTAAATTGAATGAGAAAAATGAAATAATACTAAGCATAATACAATATTCTAGATTTAATTATAATTAGGAAAAAGTTAGTTTTGAGAGTACTTTTCATAGGCATATAGAATGAAATCTTCTGAAAAATAATATCACATAAACTCATATTATTTTCTAATATATAACTATTTTATATAAAAATCAAATTCAATGATCTTAAAAGCGAAGGATAAACCTCAAAATTTACGAATATAATGAGTGGAAATATAATGCTTATCTATCATAAAACCATATGAAATATCAATTTTTGCTTTACGCCTAATTTTTGACGACAATTAGCAAAAAATGTTAAATGTTAACACTCAGTCCATTTGAATATGAAAAATAAAATTGACTTTGATTAAATGTTTTTATTTATCATGCAATTCTTCTGGCGACCAAAGATTTGAATAAAAGTTCAAAAAATAAGATAGCTTAAAAAATAATATACGGTAGTGTTTACTAATAGATGAATAGTATATAAATTCTATTAAAATGGATTTGATCCAAAAAAATATATAAAATTTGATCATAAATAAAATCGTTTTAAATTACTTCTTCATTTAAATTATAACAATTATTTTTGGTTTTATATTTTTTGGATCAAATCCATTTTAATAGAATTTATATACTATTCATCTATTAGTAAACACTACCGTATATTATTTTTTAAGCTATCTTATTTTTTGAACTTTTATTCAAATCTTTGGTCGCAAGAAGAATTGCATGATAAATAAAAACATTTAATCAAAGTCAATTTTATTTTTCATATCCAAATGGACTGAGTGTTAACATTTAACATTTTTTGCTAATTGTCGTCAAAAATTAGGCGTAAAGCAAAAATTGATATTTCATATGGTTTTATGATAGATAAGCATTATATTTCCACTCATTATATTCGTAAATTTTGAGGTTTATCCTTAGTAGTATATATGACGGGTTGTGTGACTTTTTTGTAAACGTAAGAATTCATACAATATAGAACGATTTTGTATCATTTTTTTAACATATGAAGTAAAAAATGTATGATTCTTACGGTTTTTATTCTTACGTTTTTGAATAAATCAAGATTTAAAAAATTTTCAAAATTGTAAGACATTTAAAAAAAAAAAAAAAAAAAAGGTAGTGGGGCCTCCAGGCACTTCGTGCCTTCTAGCCCTGAGGATGTTTGGTATAATGAAGTTTTTTTTTTTCTTGGGATGGCCTTCCAGGCACTTCGTGCCTTCTAGCCCATAAAAAGTTTAGTATAAATGAAGTTTTTATTCGGAAAACCTTCTTCTGGGTCGAAAAACATTATATAATGTGTCGCTTTTCACAAATTATATATGTTTTCATGTTTTGTCATGATTTCATCGTAAATGTTTTGTCATGATTTCATCGTAAATGTTTTGTCATGACTTCATCGTAAATGTTTTGTCAAGACTTCTTCGTAAAATGTTTTGTCATGACTTCATCGTAAATGTTTTGTCAAGACTTCTTCGTAAAATGTTTTGTCAAGACTTCTTCGTAAATGTTTTGTCAAGACTTCTTCGTAAAATGTTTTGTCAAGACTTCTTCGTAAATGTTTTGTCAAGACTTCTTCGTAAATGTTTTGTCAAGACTTCTTCGTAAAATCAGACAAAAATAAAGTTTAGGGTAGAAGGTTAGATCTAACCTCTTTTCTAACCTCTTTTCTACCCTCATGAATTTTCATGATTTCATCGTAAATGTTTTGTCAAGACTTCTTCATCGTACATGTTTTGTCAAGACTTCTTCATCGTACATGTTTTGTCACTTTTCTGTCACTTTTCAGGAAAAACATTTTTATTATTATATATAAATGAATTTTACAAAACCACCGTTACCGTTCTTTGGAAATAAGAGTAGATGTAAAGATATTATATTGAGAGAACTTAAGAAACTACCGAATGGTCTAACATTTGTAGATTTGTTCGGTGGAAGTTTCTATATATCCCATTTGTGCCATATAATATTCCCAGACTCAAAGATTATATGCAATGACTTCGACAACTATATGGACCGTCTCAAACATATTCCAGACACAAACAATATATTGAAAGAGTTAAAAGAAAAGATACCTATAGGTAAGATGGAACGTATACCATTAGATAACAAAAATATTGTGAGAGAGGTTTTGAAAAAAGCAGAATATATAGACTGGGATAGTATATCTGCTAGACTATTATATAGTGGTGCTATAAGAGTTCATGACATTGAAACACTTATGTCAAAAGTTTTATATCTTAACTATACAAATGTTTTCAAAGAGGACATAGAAAAATATATTGAGGGTATAGAGTTTGTGAGATGTCATTGGACAGATTTGTATGAAAAATATAAAGACAAGGAAAATGTTTTCTTTATAGTGGACCCACCGTTCTATAACACATGGGATTTTCAATACCAAGTAGACTGGACTTTGAGAGACTCTTTAGAAACTTTAGACGTTTTACATAACCATCCATGCTTTTACTTTACATCCGATAAAAGTGGTTTGGAAACCGTTATGAGATGGTTAGAGGACATACATGACTATGAGTTTATATATGACAAGATAGAATATGAGAGAGGTCCTATAAACTGGAGAAAGTGTCACAATAAAGAAATTTTATTAGTAAGTAAATGTGGTTTGAAATAGGACTACTTGTTTTAGGTTTTTTCCATTGTGTCATTTATTTATTTGACGTGGCAGAAAGATATAGAGAATATGAAGATGAACCAATGCCTGCAAATGTTCAGTATATGTACTCGTAAGAGATATTTTTATCTAATATTAAATGGACGCACAGAACTTAGCGAATGCACAGCAACCTGGACAACCAAACCCAGAGAATATTCCAAATGAAGTTAGAATACAAACTGCAATGGCAAACTATGGTCAAGTGCCAACAGATGTACAAATGCAAACTGCCATGTCAAATGACGCTGCGTTAGGTTTGCCACCATGGTATGCAAATATGAGATGGAAAGAGTTTTATACAAACCCTGAAGTGGGATATAAACAACTTTATGCAGATGACGCGAACACAGGAGTTGACCCAGAATATGTTTTCTACCAGAGGAGAAACAGAATGTATGAGCTCCAGTTAAAGAATGCTATGGAACTCAACAGGAAACGTAAGAGACTAGGCGGACATTAGATTTTTACATATAGTAAAATGGGTTTCTTCAGTAAGATAGGAAACTTCTTCAGAAGAGTTGGAAAAGGTATATGGAATGGAATAAAATCTGTCGGAAGAGGAATTTGGAACGGAGTCAAAAATATTGGTAAAAGAGTAGGTCAGTTTGTTGGTATTATACCTAAAGACCCTGAACCAGAAGAACAAGCTCCTGTTATACAACAGCCTGAACCTGCACCACAGTCTAGTTGGCAACCAAATCCAACACCTCAACCGTATTAAAAAATTATATTTTTACCGTTCGATAGTAGTTGTATATGAAACTAAGTTCTAAGTAAAACGCATGGTATAATGGAATTATTCTTTTTCTTCCATCTGTAGTAAACCATACTTGAAAGTCTGAAATACTTCCACTTGGTGGTTCGTATAACTTTGTAGGTTTTTCGTAAAAGTCATTTGCCAAGCATAAGAAAGAGTTTTGGGCGCCAGAAAATGAAGCATGAACAATAATAGCAGCTGGGTCGAAAACATCTTTAAATAAATATGGTTCATCTCTTGCATATCGACTGTAAATATTTGCTAAAGGAAGTTCGACTTTCTGATTTAACATTCTTTGCAAATAATACCATGACATTGCAGTGAATTCTGTATATATTTGTTCGTCTTTCTTTGGATTGTCTTCGTAGATTTGAAATGACACTTGTGAATTTTGTTTGTCATATACAATTCTCACATAAAGTGTGCTCTCGGTATTTGCATATTCATCAGCATATTTTGCATAACATGAATTTATTTTATCTTCTATATTTTTTAACGCAGTCTGTAGAGAAGATGAAAGGTCAACTTGTATTAGCTCAATTTCTTCCCACATTTTTCGTTTCCCTTCAGATATATAATCTATATGAAACCTTACAATAAATGGAAAACTTTTATCTTCTACAGACACAAACTTCATTCTACGAAAGCCAATAGCTTTTGTGACAGATGGGTCTCTTAGCCATCTTAATGGGTAGTCAAAACGATAGCCTTCATGCTTTACGGTCTCTGTCTCAAACTTTTGACCGACATTAGTAAAAAGTTCATCTAATGGTTTAGTTGTAGCAACTCTTGAATTTTCTTTTTCTATTGGAAGCATATTTTATCTAGAATAAAAATGTCAAATGAAACAGCGTCTATGAGAGAAATACAACACAACCGACAACTCATTATGCAAGCTCTAAATAAGAACACAACAAACTTTTCAAACTATTCTAAGATATCTGAGTCATTGAAAGAAGGAAACTTAAAACTGACATTAAACCCAATGACAGATGAGTTTCTGTTTCAAGACAAGAAGAACAATACTGTCTGTATAAATCCAACAAAAGGAACTTTAAACGAGAAACCTATATCTGAACTTCTTTTGAAAGCAGATATTGACAACAAAGCTGACAAAGAATATGTCATTGAAAAAGTTCAAGAAGAACATGACAGAGCAGATGCAACATATGCAACGAAAGAACATACTCATCCTGAACTAGCAGACAAAACATATGTTGACAATAAAATGTCAAGTGAAGTGACAAGAGCTGAAAAACGAATATTCTAAAAAGACTCATACACATTCTATATCTGAAATAACAGACTTAAACGTTAGCCTTGAAAATAAGGTAGATAAGGGACTTATGGCTAGTGTGTTAGTGAAGAAGGCGGATAAGGAATATGTGGATGAAAAAGATAAAGAAATTATAGAAAGGGTTGACTGGTACCATGAACGGACATCGAAGATTTTAAAAACTAAAGCCGATACAGGATGGGTTTCAGGATGTTTAGACCTTAAAGCAGATAAAACTTATGTTAACGATGAGTTAGAGAAGAAAGCAAATAAGACTCATACACATACAAGTTTTACAACTGTTGCTATAGAAAGTATTGAAGGAACGGTTGAAGAAACTGGTGGGGATGCATTATATTGTAAACCTCCTAACTTTCCACAAGGTTTAACATCGGATGACGACATAACGACGATGAAAAACATTAGATGTAAAGATGTTTATGTCATGAAGGATGAACATAATATTAAATTCACTGCTCAAGATTTATATGACAAGAAAGCAGACAAAACAGAGCTTCAAACATTAAAGACAGAAATACTTCAAACATTAATATCCTATAGGCTCTATTTATACGTCAATGAAGTCAACAAATCCAGAAACAGTTCTGGGTTTTGGAACTTGGACTCAAATAGTCGACAGGTTTTTGTATTGTGCAAACTCTTCAAAGGAAACAGGTGGAAGTAAAACGATTTCAGGTGAAAATTTACCTGCACACAGTCACTACATAGATTTAAGTACATCTCAAGCAGGTTGGCATAAGCATAAATTTTGGGATTGGTCAGCAATGAAAAAAGGTAAAGGATATGATGTTAAAGACGACGTTCAGTTTGCTATAAATTGTTTCTGGGGTGACACTCAGGGAGATGGAAACCATACACATCGCGTTTCAGGGTATACGCAAACAACGGGACAAAGTAAAGAATACATGCCACCTTACATGACAGTTTACGCATGGTATAGAATTGCTTAGTCGTCATTTTCAACTTCTTTAGCATATTGGTCAGGAGTTGTCTTATATTTGTTAGGAACTGTCTTTGAAAGTATACCACCTTGAACTTTGACAAGTTTGAAACGAGGTCTGACAATAGTAGTTTTTATCTTCTGCTTGCAGTGTGTACATTTTGCCATGTTTGCCTAAAACTTCATAATATTCTCTTGTATACTTTCTTCTATTTTTACGAACACGAATGTGAGTACCTGTCGGGTTCCCATTGTTGTCATAGTCAATAGTATTTTCATATGGGTCGCGTTTAGGTATTTCTATTTTTACTTTGTCACCTTTCTGAAGTTTGAAGCCGGCATTCTTTCTTGTTTGTCTCTTTTGACTAAATTATTAAATATATAGTCTTTCTCTAAGTCAGGGTTGTTTTTCATTTCTTCGGGGGAGTGGTTTCCCAAACCTTTTTGTTTACGGCTATTGTAAATATTTAAAACTTGTCTCATCTTTGCCATGGAGAAGTGTCTATACTTGTCGTCATATGACATTTCATTTGCTTCACCACCTTGTGGTTGGTTTAAGTCTCTTAACATTTTTATACATCCGTCAATGACACCAAGAGCAGAATGGTTTTGGTCGACAATGAAATATTGGTTTACATTTTTGAACGCAGATAGTTTTTTACATCATCTGATTTGAAAGAACTTTCACAGTCAGATGTCAGTTTTGTTGGATGGTATTTGTCAACGAATATTGTCAAAGCTGCTAAGATATCTAAAATATTTTTGGACTGTAATGGTATGGCTTCACAGTATCTTGTGTTTTGACCGACAAATATTAGCCAGTATGGTGGTCCATCTTCTCTATACCTCGGAATGTTTTCCAAGATATCCATAAACCAAGCATTTGGTGTTGAACTAAAGATTTTTATCATGAGTGCTTTTTTTGTTGCCTTAGAAACATAGGGGTCCTTGTTTGGATTCGTCATTTTTTAACCCATAAGAAATGGGTTTATTTGGCGCATTAGCAGGAGTTGCATCCAGATTTTTGCCCGCAGTGGGAACAATAGCCAGAGGTGTATTTGGAGTTGGAAGGAAGATTTTGAGTACATTAGGTATACTTAAAGAGAAAGCACAACCTATTATACAAACTGTACAGAAAGGTTGGGATGTAGCACGAGATGCAGCAAATCTTATTCCAAATCCTGAAACAAGAGGAAAAGTTCAAGGATGGATGGACAATGTAGGAAGACAAGCAGGAAACTATTATAACAAAGCAAATGACTACTATAACCAAGCAGGACACTATATGGACCAAGGTGAAAGATTCTTTAACAGAGGATATAACCATGCACAACAATGGGTAAACAATAACCAACCTCAACCGCCTCAAACGTGGGGAATGTAAAGTTTTTTACTGAGATGAAATGAACAATACAGCATTGAGACAAATGGGTTCAAGATGGATTTGTCGGCTTCCAGCAGTTACACAACGTGTTTGTCAAGTTCTTCCTATACCTCAGGAAGTTTTAGACCGACTTAAAAAACAACAACAACCAGTTGAAAACAAACCAAACTAAAATTTTTTACTGAGATGAAATGACCGAAGAAGTTGAAACCGTAGATTTGACACCACAAACAAAAAGTTCAGAACCATTGTCAAAACCTGTCAAAGAACTTACAGATGAAGAGAAAAAATTCAATAATAGAAAGTGCCAGGTCTGGAAATACAAACCCTAACTACAAAGTCACTTTTCATAAAAATGGAACGGCTAGTATCTCAAAAAAGAAACAGACTCTCACAAATAAAATATTGAAGTCTGAAGGAGCTTTCGAGACAACAGATGGAAAAGTTTACTTCACTGACCAACAGTTCATTATAGAACATCTCATTGACTTAGAGTCGAAATATTCTAAACTTTACAACAAACACAAAAAGTTGAAAGGAAAACAAAAACAAATGGCATATGATATTTATGAAGATGTTGACAACACAACTGTTCCTGCAAGTGAAGTAAAGTCAGAGGAACCGAAAAGTGACGAAAAACCGATAGAAGAAGAAAAACCAAAAACTGAAGATAAACCAAAACCAAAGTTTAGTTTGGAAACTAAACCAAGTCAACCTTCATTAGCTGGTATGGGTTGGCGTCAAAGACTTATGGCAGCAGGTGGTTATGTAAAGTAAAGAAAAAAAATTTTTTTTATTTTTATAAAAATGCCCCCATATAGAATGGATAGAAAGTCTGCTAGAATAAAAGCAGAGTTGCAAAGATATGGTTGGAGAGTTTCGAAGAATTTTAAATATAGGAAGGGAAGACCCATAAAAGTCTATGACAAACTGGCTGGTCTTCGCTACGAAATGGATTTGGAAACAGCACGTGCAAATTATCCAAACAGACTAGAGAGGTTAGAAGAAGAACGTCTTATG
>NC_067205.1:14288917-14412151 GCF_026262505.1 Trichomonas vaginalis G3
AAATTTTCAATACGGAACTCTTTCCTTCGGTTTTCCGAGGGAACAATCATTGAGGATAATTCTTCTAAAATTTTTTTAATCTGTTTGGTTTTCAACCAAATGATGATCTTCTTTGTTAGAACGAAGAGATATTATACAGTGCATTTTGTGAAGAATATAGCAATCGCCGGAATTCAGACGGTTGCTTTTTATACAAATTCACGCAGGGGAAAATTCTTGATTTTGATTGAAAGATACGCAAGCCTAAAGTGGTCGACCTCAAAACAAGTCATTTTATGCGCTTTACTAGGAACTTATGAATGAATTCAAAGGTATTTGCATACAATCCTGAACCTCGTTTCATTTTGTTGTTGAATTCAGCAAAAATATATGTTTAGGTAGATGGTTTTTAGGGTCACTACGGTCACCATGTTGTCACTCGGTCATTTAAACTTCTCTGAAAAAGTGTGACAACATTGAACTTTTGACAACAACACAGGAGGAAGGCAGTGTATGAATTATTTTTGCAAGAACTGAAGGTGTCACCATGACACCATGGTCACACAGTCATTTAACTTCCTCTGAAAAATGTGACAACATGACATTTTGACAACAACACCAGGAGGAAGGCAGTTATGAATTATTTTGTGAAGAACGAAGGTGTCACCATAGAACCAATGTCACTCAGGTCATTTAACTTCTCTGAAAAATTGACAACATGACATTTTGACAACCTACAGGAGGAAGGCAGTTATGAATTTTTTTGAAGAACTTGAAGGTGTCACCATGTCCCATGTCACCAGGTCATTTAACTTCTCTGAAAAATGTGACAACATGACATTTTGACACAACATACAGGAGGAAAGGCACGTTATGAATTAATTTTTGAAGAATGAAGGTGTAACCATGTCCCACCATGTCCCAGGTTATAATTCTCTCTGAAAAATGTGACAACATGACATTTTGACAACATCACAGGAATTATAAATGTTTACGTTAATAGTTTTGTCAATGATTTCATCGTACATGTTTTGTCAATGATTTTCATCGTAAATGAATTTGTCATGACTTCATCGTACATGTTTTGTCAAGACTTCTTCATCGTATGAATACATGTTTTGTCATGATTTCTTCATCGTAAAATGTTTTGTCATGATTTCTTTCGTTTATAGTGATTTGTCAAAGACTTCTTCATCGTAATGACGTAAGATGTTTTTGTCATGATTCTTCATCGTAATAACGTAAATGTTTTGTCAGACTTCTTCATCGTAATGAGTGTATAACAGCACAAAAATATATTTTAGGGTGAAGAGGTGAGATCTAAACCTCTTATTCCCTTCTCTTTTCTCACCTCATTGAATTTTCATGACTTCTTCGTTATGTTTTTCAAACATGAACGTAAATCGTTTTTGTTCATGATTTCATCGTGAAATGTTTTTGTCATGATTTCATCGTAAATGATTTGTCATGACTTTATCGTACAAGTTTTGTCAAGACTTCTTCATCGTAATGAGACGTACATGTTTTGTCTCATGATTTCTTCATCGTAAACTGTTTTGTCATGATTTTCGTTTATGATTTGTCAAAGACTTCTTCATGCGTAATGACGTAAATTGTTTTTGTCATAGACTTTCTTCATCGTAATCGAGTGTAAATCAGACAAAATATATATTTTAGGTGAAGAGGTGAAGATCTACACCTCTTTTCTTCACCCTCTTTTCTCATCATTGATTTTCCATGACTTTTCGTATATACAGTTTTGTCAAACATGACGTAAATGTTTTGTCATGATTTCATCGTAAATGTTTGTCATGATTTCTATCATCGTAATGAGCGTAAAATGATTCCAAAATAATGTTTTAGGGTAAGATGGTTAGATTACTAACACTCATTTCTACCCTGCATTTACTACCCTCGATTGAATTTTTCATACGGAATCTCTTTCGTATGATGTTTTGTCATGACTTCTTCACGTAATGAGCGTATATTCTTTTGTCAAACATCGGCGTAAATGATGCCAAAAATATGTTTAAGGGTAGAATGGTTAAGATCTACCTCATTTTCTACCTCATTTTCTAACCCTCAGGCCAGCTAAAAGCGCGAGACCCAAAGGGTCTTGAATTTTCATACGGAATCTTCTTTCGTATATGTTTTTGTCATGATTCTTCATCGTAATGAGCGTTAATTTCTTTGTCAAACATCGAACGTAATGATCCAAAAATAATGTTTAGGGTAGATGGTTAGATCTAAACCTCATTTCTACCCTCATTTTACCCTCATGGTGATTTCATACGGATCTTCTTCGTTAATAGTTTTGTCATGACTTCTTTCATCGGTAATTGAAAGCGTATATCTTTGTCAAAACATGAACGTAAATGATCCAAAATAATGTTTAGGGTTAGATGGGTTAGATCTACCTCCTTTCTAACCTCATTCTAACCTCATGAATTTCATAGCGGAATGCTCTTCGTATAATGTTTTGTCTGACTTCTATCGTAATGAGCGTATATTCTTTGTAAACATGAGCGTAAATGATCCAAAAATAATGTTTGGGTAGATGGTTAGCATCTAACCTCATTTCTACTACCATTTCTACCCTCATGAATTTTCATACGGAATCTCTTTCGTATTGTTTGTGTCAATGGATTTTCTTCATCGTAATGAGCGTATATTCTTTGTCAAACATGCCAACGTAAAATGATCCAAAAATAATGTTAGGGTAGATGGTTAGATGCTACCTCAATTTCTACCTCTCATTTTCACCCTCAGCCGCTAAGCGGCGAGACCAAAGGGTCTTGAATTTTCATACGGAATCTCTTCGTATATGTTTTTGTCATGATTTCTTCATCGTAATGAGCGTATATTCTTTGTCCAACATGACGTAAATGATCCAAAAATATGTTTAGGGTAGATGGTTAGATCTAACCTCATTTCCTACCCTCATTTCTACCCTCATGAATTTTCATACGGAAATCTCTTCGTATATGTTTTGTCATGATTTCTTCATTCCGAATGAGCGTATATTCTTTGTCAAACATGAACGTAAATGATCAAAAATAATGTTTAGGGTAGATGGTTAGATCTAAACCTCAATTTCTACCTCATTTCTACCCTAGCCGCTAAGCGGCGAGCCCAAAGGGTCTTGAATTTTCATACGAATCTCTTCGTATACTGTTTTTCATGATTTTTCATCGTCAAATGAGCGTATATTCTTTGTCAAACATGAAGCGTAAATGATCAAAAATAATGTTTAGGGTAAGATGGTTAGATCTAACCTCAATTTCTAGCCCTCATTTCTAGCCCTCATGAATTTCATTACGGAATCTCTTCGTATATGTTTTGTCATGATTTCTTCATCGTAATGAAGCGTAATATTCTTTGTCAAACATGAAACCGTAAATGATCCAAAAATAATGTTTAGGGTAAGATGGTTAGATCTAACCTATTTCTACCCTATTTCTACCCTCATGAATTTCATACGGAATCTTCTTCGTATATGTTTTGTCATGACTTCTTCATCTAATGAGCGTTATTCTTTGTCAAACATAGCCGTCAATGATCCAAAATAATCGTTTTAGGTAGACTGGTTAGATCTAACCTAATTTCTACCCTCATTTCTACCCCTCAGCCGCTAAGCGGCGAGACCAACAGGGTCTTGAATTTTCATAGCGGAATCTGCTTCGTAAAATTTTTGTCATGATTTCTTCATCGTAATGAGTTGTAAATGTTTTGTCGAAACTTCATCGTACATGTTTTGTCAAGAACTTCTTCCATCGTAATGAACGTGAAAATGTTTTGTTCATGATTTCTTCATCGACATGTTTTGTCGAAACTTCATCGTACATGTTTTGTCGAAAACTTCATCGTACATGTTTTTGTCGAAACTCTTCATTGTATATGTTTTTGTTGTCATGATTTCTTCGTAAATGATTTGTCGAAACTTTTTCATCGTAATGAGTGTATATTCCTTTGTCAAACATGAGCGGAAATGTTTTTGTCAAGACTTCTTCATCGTAACATTTTGTCATGATGTTTCTTCATCGTATGAGCGGTATATTCTTTGTCAAACATGAACGTAAATGATCCAAAAATAATGTTTGGTGTAGATTGTTAGATCTACCTCATTTTCTACCCCTCAATTTCTACCCTCATGATTTTCATGACGGAATCTCTTCGTATATTGTTTTGTCATGACTTCTTCAATCGTAATGAGCTATATTCTTTGTCAACATGAACGTAAATGATCCAAAATAATGTTTAGGGTAGATGGTTAGATCTATACCTCATTTCTACCCTCATTCATACCCTCATGATTTTCATACGGAATCTTCTCTTCGTAATATGTTTTGTCATCTTTCTTCTATCGTAAGAGCGTATATTCTTTGTTCAAAATGAACGTAAATTGATCCAAAAATAATGTTTAGGGTAGAATGGTTAGATCTAACCTCATTTCTACCTCATTTCTAACCTCATAGAATTTTCAAATACGGATCTTCTTCGTATATGTTTGGTCAATGATTTCTTCATCGGTAATGAGCGTATATTCTTTGTCAAACATGAAACGTAAATGATCCAAAAATAATGTTTAGGGTAGATGGTTAGATCTAACCTCAATTTCTACCCTATTCTATCCCTCAGCCGCTAAGCGGCGAACCCAAAGGGTCTTGAATTTTCATACGGAATCTCTTCCGTATAATGTTTTGTCATGACTGTCTTCATCGGTAATGAGCGTATATTCTTTGTACAACACATGAAACGTAAATGATCCAAATAATGTTTAGGGTAGATGGTTAGATCTAACCTCATTTCTACCTCAATTTCTACCCTCATGAATTTTCTACGGAATCCTTCGTATATGTTTTGTCACTGACTTATTCATCGTAATGAGCGTATATTCTTTGTCAAACATGACGAAATGATCCAAAAATAATGTTTGAGTAGATTGGTTAGATCAACCTCATTTCTACCTCATTTTACCGCCTCATTTCTAACCTCATTTCTACCTTATGAATTTTCATACGGGAATCTCTTCGTAATATGTTTTGTCCATGAACTTCTTCATTGCGTAATGAGTCGTATATTCTTGTCAAACATGACGTAAATGATCCAAAAATAATGTTTAGGGGTAGATGGTAGATCTAACCCTCATTCTACCTCATTTCTACCCTCAGAATTTTCATACGGAATCTGCTTACGTAATGTTTGTGTCATGAATTTTTCATCGTAATCGAGCGTATATTCTTTTTTGTCAAACATGGAACGTAATGATCAAAAAATATGTTTAGGGTAGATGGTTAGATCTAACCTCATTTCTACCCTCATTTCTACCCTCATGAATTTCATACGGAATCTCTTCGTATATGTTTTGTCATGATTCTTCATCGTAATGAGGCGTATATCTTTGTCAAACATGAACGTAAATGATCCAATAAATAATGTTTAGGGTAGATGGTTTAGATCTAACCTCATTTTCTACCCTCATTTCTACCTCAATGAATTTTCATACGGAATCTCTTCGTATATGTTTTGTCAATGACTTCTTCATCGTAATGAGCGTATAATTCTTTGTCAACATGAACGTAATGATCAAAATAATGTTTAGGGTAGATGGTTAATCTAACCTCATTTTCTACCTCATTTCTACCCTCATGAATTTTTCATACGGAATCTCTTCGATATGTTTTGTCAGACTTCTTCATCGTAATGAGCGTATATTCTTTGTCAAACATGAACGTAATGATCCAAAATAAATGTTAGGGTAGATGGTTAGATCTAACCCTCATTTCTACCCTCATTCTACTCTCATGAATTTTCATACGAATCTCTTCGTATATGTTTTGTCATGACTTCTTCTCCGTAATGAGCGTATATTCTTTGTCAACATGAACGTAAATGATCCAAAAATAATGTTTAGGGTAGATGGTTAGATCTAACCTCATTTCTACCCTCATTTTCTACCTCATGAATTTTCATACGGAATCTCTTCGTATATGTTTTGTCATGACTTCTTCATCGTAATGGAGCGTATATTCTTTGTCAAAACATGAGCGTAAATGATCAAAAAATAAATGTTTAGGGTAGATGGTTAGATCTAACCTCATTTCTACCCTCTTTCTACCCTCAGCCGCTAAGCGGCGAGACCCAAAGGTCTTGAATTTTCATACGGAATCTCTTCGTATATGTTTTTGTCATGATTCTTATCGTAATGAGCGTATATTCTTTGTCAACATGAACGTAATGACCAAAAATAATGTTTAGGGTAGATGGTTAGATCTAACCTCATTTCTACCCTCATTTCTACCCTCAGCCGCTAAGCGGCGAGACCCAAAGGGTCTTGATTTTCATACGAAATCTCTTCGTATATGTTTTGTCATGACTTCTCATCGTAATGAGCGTATATTCTTTGTCAAAATGACGTAATGATCCAAAAATAATGTTTAGGGTAGATGGTTAGATCTAACCTCATTTCTACCTCATTTCTACCTCATGAATTTTCATACGGAATCTCTTCTCGTAATTGTTTTGTCATGATTTCTTCATCGTAATGAGCGTATATCTTTGTCAAACATGAACGTAATGATCCAAAAATAATGTTAGGGTAGATGTTTAGATCTAACCTCATTTCTACCCTCATTTCTACCCTCATGAATTTTCATACGGAATCTCTTCGTATATGTTTTGTCATGATTTCTTCATCGTAATGAGCGTTATATCTTTGTCAAACATGAACGTAAATGATCCAAAATAAGTTTAGGGTAGATGGTTAGATCTACTCTTTTCTACCCTCATTTTCTACCTCAGGAATTTTCATACGGAATCTCTTCGTATATGTTATGTCATGATTTTCTTATCGTAATGAGCGTAATATTCTTTGTCAAAACATGAACGTATGATCCAAAATAATGTTTAGGGTAGATGGTTAGATCTAACTCATTTCTACCCTCATTTCTACCTCAGCCGCTAGCGGCGAGACCAAAGGGTCTTGAATTTTCAATCCGGAATCTCTTCGTAATATGTTTTGTCATGACTTCTTCATCGTAATGAGCGTATATTCTTTTGTCAAAATGAACGTAAATGATCCAAAAATAATGTTTAGGGTAGATGGTTAGATCTAACTCATTTCTACCCTCATTTCTACTCATGAATTTTCATACGGAATCTCTTCGTATATGTTTTGTCATGACTTCTTCATCGTAATGAGCGTATATTCCTTTGTCAAACATGAACGTAATGATCCAAAAATAATGTTTAGGGTGATGGTTAGATCTACCTCATTTCTACCTCTCATTTCTACCCCATGAAATTTTCATACGGAATCTCTTCGTATATGTTTTTGTCATGACTTCTTCATCGTAATGAGCGTATATTCTTTGTCAAACATGAACGTAAATGATCCAAAAATAATGTTTGGGTAGATGTTAGATTAACCTCATTTCTACCCTCATTTCTACCCTCAGCCGCTAAGCGGCGAGACCAAAGGGTCTTGAATTTTCATACGGAACTCTCTTCGTATATGTTTTGTCAATGATTTCTTTCATATCGTAATGAGCGTATATTTTTGTCAAACATGAACGTAAATGATCCAAAAATAATATTTAGGGTAGATGGTTAGATCTAACCCTCATTTCTACCCTCATTTCTACCTCAGCCGCTAAGCGGCAGACCCAAAGGGTCTTGAATTTTTCATACGGAATCTCTTCGTATATGTTTTGTCATGATTTCTTCATCGTATGAGCTATATCTTTGTCAAACATGAACGTAAATGATCCAAAAATAATGTTTAGGGTAGATGGTTAGATCTAACCTCATTTCTACCTCCATTTCCTACCTCATGAATTTTCATACGGAATCTCTTCGTATATGTTTTGTCATGACTTCTTCATGTAATGAAGCGTATATCTTTGTCAAACATGAAGTAATGATCCAAAAATAATGTTAGGGTAGATGGTTAGATCTAACCTTTTCTACCCTCATTTCTACCCTCATGAATTATACGGAATCTCTCGTATATGTTTTGTCATGATTCTTCATCGTAATGAACGTATATTTCTTTGTCAAACATGAGCGTAAATGATCACAAAATAATGTTTAGGGTAGATGGTTAGATTAAACTCATTTCTACCCTCATTTCTACCCTCATGAATTTTCATAGGAATCTTTCGTATATGTTTGTCATGATTTCTTCATCGTAATGAGCGTATATTCTTTGTCAAACATGAACGTAAATGATCCAAATAATGTTTAGGGTAGATGGTTAGATCTAACCTCATTTCTACCCTCATTTTACCTCAGCCGCTAAGCGGCGAGACCAAAAGGGTCTTGAATTTTTCATCGGAATCTCTTGTATATGTTGTCATGATTTCTTCATCGTAATGAGCGTATATTCTTTGTCAAACATGAGCGAAAATGATCCAAAAATAATGTTTAGGGTAGATGGTTAGATCTAACCTATTTCTCCCTCATTTTACCTCATGATTTTTCATACGGAATCTCTCGTATATGTTTTGTCATGATTTCTTTCACGTAATGAGCGTATATTCTTTGTCAAACATGAACGTAAATGATCCAAAAATAATGTTTAGGGTAGATGAGTTAGATCTAACCTCATTTCTACCCTCATTCTACCTCATGAATTTTCATACGGAATCTCTTCGTATATGTTTTGTCATGACTTCTTCATCGTAATGAGCGTATATTCTTTGTCAAAACTGAGCGTAAATGATCCAAAAATAATGTTTAGGGTAGATGGTTAGATTAACCTCATTTCTACCCTCATTTTACCCTAGCCGCTAAGCGGCGAGACCCAAGGTTTGAATTTTCATACGGAATCTCATTCGTAAATTTTGTCATGATTTCTTCATCGTAATGAGTGTAAATGTTTTGTCGAAACTTCATGTACATGTTTTGTCAAGACTTCTTCATCGTAATGAACGTAATGTTTTTCAATGATTTCTTCATCGTACATGTTTTGTTCGAAACGTTCATCGTACATGTTTTGTCGAAACTTCATCGTCATGTTTTGTCGAAACTTCATCGTATATGTTTTGTCATGATTTCTTCGTAAAGATTTGTCGAAACTTTTTCATCGTAATGATGTATATTCTTTGTCAACATGAGCGGAAATGTTTTTTGTCAAGATTCTTCATCGTACATGTTTGTCATGATTTCTTCATCGTAAGAGTGTAAAATGTTTTTGTCAACATGAAGTAATGAATCCAAAAATATGTTTTAGGGTAGATGGTTAGATCTAACCTCATTTCTACCTCATTTTCTACCCTATGAATTTTCTACGGAATCTCTTCGTATATGTTTTGTCCATGACTTCTTCTCGTAATGAGCGTATATTCTTTGTCAACATGAACGTAAATGATCCAAAAATAATGTTTAGGGTAGATGGTTAGATCTAACCTCATTTTACACCCTCATTTCTACCTCATGAATTTTCATACGGAATCTCTTCGTATATGTTTTGTCATGATTTCTTCATCGTAATTGAGCGTATATTCTTTGTCAAACAATGAACGTAAATGATCAAAAATAATGTTTAGGGTAGATGGTTAGATCTAACCTCATTTCTACCTCATTTCTACCCTCAGCCGCTAAGCGGCGAGCCCAAAGGGTCTTGAATTTTCATACGGAATCTCTTCGTATATGTTTTGTCATGACTTCTTCATCGTAATGAGCCGTATATTCTTTGTCAAAACATGAACGTAAATGATCCAAAAATAATGTTTAGGGTAGATGTTATGATCTAACCTCATTTTACCCTCATTTCTACCCTCATGAATTTTCATACGAATCTCTTCGTATATGTTTTGTCATGACTTCTTATCGTAATGAGCGTAATTCCTTTGTCAACATGAACGTAAATGATCAAAAAATAATGTTTTAGGGTAGATGGTTAGATCTACCTCATTTCTACCCTCCTTTCTACCCTCATTTCTACCTCATTTCTACCCTCATTGAATTTTCATACGGAATCTCTTCGTATATGTTTTGTCATGATTCTTTCATCGTAATGAGCGTATATTCTTTGTCAAACATGAACGTAAATGATCCAAAAATAATGTTATTAGGGTAGAATGGTTAGATCTAACCTCATTCTACCTCATTTCTACCCTCATGAATTTTCATATACGGAATCTCTTCGTATATGTTTTGTCATGATTTCTTCATCGTAATGAGCGTATATTCTTTGTTCAACATGAACGTAAATGATCAAAAATAATGTTTAGGGTAGATGGTTAGATATAACCTCATTTCTAACCTCCATTTCTACCCTCATGAATTTTCATACCGGAATCTCTTGTATATGTTTTGTCATGACTTCTTCATCGTAATAAGCGTATATCTTTGTCAAACATGAACGTAATGATCAAAAATAATGTTAGGGTAGTGGTTGATCTACCTCATTTCTACCCTCATTTCTACCTCATGAATTTTCATACGGAATCTCTTCGTATATGTTTTGTCATGACTTCTTCATCGTAATGAGCGTATATTCTTTGTCAAACATGAACGTAAATGATCCAAAAATATGTTTAGGGTAGATGGTTAGATCTAACCTCATTTCTACCCTCATTCTACCTCATGAATTTTCATACGGAATCTCTTCGTATATGTTTTTGTCATGATTTCTTCATCGTAATGAGCGTATATTCTTTGTCAAACATGAAACGTAAATGATCAAAAATAATGTTTAGGGTAGATGGTTAGATCTAACCAGATTTCTACCCTCATTTCTACCCTCAGCCGCTAAGCGGCGAGACCCAAAAGGGTCTTGAATTTTCATACGGAATCTCTTCGTATATGTTTTTGTCATGATTTCTCATCGTAATGAGCGTATATTCTTTGTCAAACTAACGTAAATGAATCCAAAAATAATATTTAGGGTAGATGGTTAGATCTAACCTCGATTTCTACCCTCATTTCTACCCTCAGCCGCTAAGCGGCGAGAACCAAAGGGTCTTGAATTTTCATACGGACTCTTGTATATGTTTTGTCATGATTTCTTCATCGTAATGAGCGTATATTCTTGTCAAACATGAACGTAAATGATCCAAAAATAATGTTTAGGGTAGATGGTTAAGATTAACCTCATTTCTACCCTCATTTCTACCTCATGAATTTTCATACGGAATCTCTTCGTATATTGTTTTGTCATGACTTCTTCATCATAATGAGCGTATATTCTTTGTCAACATGAACGTAATGATCCAAAATAATGTTTAGGGTAGATGGTTAGATTCTACCTCATTTCTACCCTCATTTCTACCCTCAGCGCTAAGCGGGAGACCCAAAGGGTCTTGAAATTTTACATACGGAATCTCTTCGTATATGTTTTGTCATGACTTCTCATCGTAATGAGCGTATATTCTTTGTCAAAACTATGAAGCGTAAATGATCCAAAAATAATGTTTAGGGTAGATGGTTAGATCTAACTCATTTTCTACTCATTTCTACCTCATGATTTTCATACGGAATCTCTTCGTATATGTTTTGTCATGACTTCTTCTCCGTAATGGCGTATATTCTTTGTCAAAACATGAACGTAAAATGATTCCAAAAATAATGTTTAGGGTAGATGGTTAGATCTAACCTCATTTCTACCCTCATTTCTACCCTCATGAATTTTTCATACGGAATCTCTTCGTATATTGTTTTGTCATGACTTCTTCATCTAATGAGCATATATTCTTTGTCAAACATGAACGTAAATGATCCAAAAATAATGTTTAGTGGTAGATGTTAGATCTAACCTCATTCTACCTCATTTCTACCCTCATGAATTTTCATACGGATCTCTTCGTATATGTTTTGTCAATGATTTCTTCATCGTATGAGCGTATATTCCTTTTGTCAAACATGAACGTAAAATGATCCAATAATGTTTAGGGTAGATGGTTAGATCTAACCTCATTTCTACCTCATTCTACCCTCATGAATTTTCATACGGAATCTCCTTCGTATATGTTTTGTCATGATTTTCTCATCGTAATGAGCGTATATTCTTTGTCAAACATGAACGTAAATGATCCAAAAATAATGTTTAGGGTAGATGGTTAGATCTAACCTCATTTCTACCCTCATTTTACCCTCATGAATTTTCATACGGAATCTCTTCGATATGTTTTGTCAGATTTCTTCATCGTAATGAGCGTATATCTTTGTCAAACATGAACGTAAATGATTTTGTCATGATTTCTTCATCGTAATGAGCGTATGTTTTTTGTCGAAAACTTCTGTACATGTTTTATCATGATTCTTCATCGGAATGAGCGTAAATGACCAAAAATAATGTTTATGTTAGAATGTTAGATCTAACACCTTTCTAACATGTTTTTTAACATGGAGGATTTCATTAGATATACACATTCTTCCCTAAACATTATTTTAGTTAAAGTCCATCAAATATTTTAGGATACTTTCAACAAAAATGTTTTAATCAGATGAAACAGTAAAGTATTAATATCATTAAATCGTCTATGATGTAAATGTGTATAGAATGAAATGGAGGAAGAATGTTTTATCAGATGAAACAGTAAAGTATTATATCTATTAAATCGTCTATGATGTAAATTATGTATAGAATTGAATGGAGGAAGAATGTTTATATCAGAATGAAACAGTAAAGTATTATATCTATTAAATCGTCTATGATGTAAATTAATGTATAGAATGAATGGAGGAAGAATTGATATCTAATGAAATCCTCCATGTTAGAAACATGTTAGAAAAGTGTTGATCTAACTTAACGATAAAATATTTTGGGTCATTTACGCTCATTCCGATGAAGAAATCATGACAAAATGTATGATGAAGTTTCGACAAAGAACATACGCTCATTACGATGAGAAATCAATGACAAAACATTTACGTTATGTGCAAAGAACATACGTCATTACGATGAAGAATCATGACAAACTGTACGAAGAGATTCCGTATGAAATTCTGAGGGGAAATGAGGGTAGAATGGGTTAGATACCATCTACTAAACATTATTTTTGGATATTTACCTCATTACGATGAAGAAATCATGACAAAGCATTCACGTCATGTTTGACAAAACATTTACGATGAAGATCTGACAAAACCATTGACGAGAAACATTGACGAAACTATTGACGATGAAAACCATGATGAACGAAACCATTACGTAAACAATTTACGTTCATGTTTGACAAAGACATACGCTATTACGATGAAGAAATCATGACAAACATATATCGAAGAGATTCCGTATGAAAATTCATGAGGGTAAGATATGAGGGTAGAATGAGGGTAGAAATGAGGTTAGATCTAACCATCTACCCTACAACATTATTTTTTGGATCATTTACGTTCATGTTTTGACAAAGAAATATAACGACTCATTACGATGAAGAAATCATGACCAAAACATATACGAAGAGATTCCGTATGAAAATTCATGAGGGTAGAAGAATGAGGGTAGAAATGAGGTTAGATCTAACCATCTACCCTAACGAACATTATTTTTGGATCGATTTACGTTCATGTTTTGACAAAAATATACGCTGTTTAATCGATGAAGAAGTATGACAAAACATATACGAAGAGATTCTCCGTATGAAAATTCATGAGGGTAAGAAATGAGGGTAGAAAGAGGTAGATCTAACCATACTACACTAAAACATATAATTTTTGGATCATTTCGTTCTGTTTGACAAAGAATATAGCGTCATTCGATGAAGAAATCATGACAAAACAATACGAGAGATTCCGGTATGAAAATTCATGAGGGTACGAAATGAGGGTAGAAATGAGGTAAGATATAACCAATCTACCCTAACCATTATTTTTTGGATCATTTACAGTTCATGTTTGACAAAGAATATACGCCTCATTACGATGAAGAAGTCATGACAAAACATATACGAAGAGATTCCGTATGAAATCATGAGGGTTAGAAAATGAGGTAGAAATGAGGTTAGATTCTAACCATCTACCTAAACATTATTTTGGATCATTTACGTTCATGTTTGACAAAGAATATACGCTCATTCGATGAAAGAAGTCATGACAAAACATATACGAAGAGATTCCGTATGAAAATTCATGAGGGTAGAAATGAGGGTAGAAATGAGGTTAGATCTAACCATCTACCCTAAACATTATTTTTGGATCATTTACGCTCATGTTTGACAAAGAATATACGCTCAATTACGATGAAAGAAGTCATGACAAAACATATACGAAGAGATTCCGTATGAAAATTCATGATGGGTAGAAATGAGGGTAGAAATGAGGTTAGATCTAACCATCTACCCTAAACATTATTTTTGGATCATTTACGTTCATGTTTGACAAAGAATATACGCTCATTACGATGAGAGAAATCATGACAAAACATATACGAAGAGATTCCGTATGAAAAATTCAAGACCTTTGGGTCTCGCCGCTTAGCGGCTGAGGTAGAAATGAGGGTAGAAATGAGGTTAGATCTAACCATCTACCCTAAACATTATTTTTGGATCATTTACGTTCATTGTTTGACAAAGAATATACGCTGTTACGATGAAGAAGTCATGACAAAACATATACGAAAGAGATTTCGTATGAAAATTCATGAGGGTAGAAATGAGGGTAGAAATGAGGTTAGATTTCTAACCATCTACCCTAAACATTATTTTTGGATCATTTACGTTCATGTTTGCAAAGAATATACGCTCATTACGATGAAGAGAATCATGACAAAATATACGAAGGATGATCCGTATGAAAATTCAAGACCCTTTGGGTCTCGCCGCTTAGCGGCTGAGGTGTAGAAATGAGGGTAGAAATGAGGTTAGATCTACATCTACCCTAAACATTATTTTGGATCATTTACGTTCATGTTTGACAAAGAATATACGCTCATTACGATGAAGAAGTCATGACAAAAACATATACGAAGAGATTCCGTATGAAAATTCAAGACCCTTTGGGTCTCGCCGCTTAGCGGCTGAGGTAGAAATGAGGTAGAAATGAGGTTAGATCTAACCATCTACCCTAAAACATTATTTTTGGATCATTTACGTTCATGTTTGACAAAGAAATATACGCTCATACGATGAAGAAGTCATGACAAAACATATACGAAGAGATTTCCGTATGAAAATTCAGGAGGGTAGAATGAGGTAGAAATGAGGTTAGATCTAACCATCTACCCTAAACATTATTTTTGGATCATTTACGTTCATGTTTGACAAAGATATACGCTCATTACGATGAAGAAATCATGACAAAACATATACGAAGAGATTCCGTATGAAAATTCATGGAGGGTAGAATGAGGGTAGAAATGAGGTTAGATCTAACCATCTACCCTAAACATTATTTTTGGATCATTTACGTTCATGTTTGACAAAGATATACGCTCATTACGATGAAAGAATCATGACAAAACATATACGAAGAGATTCCGTATGAAAATTCAAGACCCTTTGGTCTCGCGCTTAGCGGTGAGGGTAGAAATGAGGGTAGAATGAGGTTAGATCTAACCATCTACCCTAAACATTATTTTTGGATCATTTACGTTCATGTTTGACAAAGAATATACGCTCATTCGATGAAGAAATCATGACAAAACATATACGAAGAGATTCCGTATGAAAAATTCATGAGTGTAGAAATGAGGGTAGAAATGAGGTTAGATCTAACCATTACCCTAAACATTATTTTGGATCATTTACGCTCATGTTTGACAAAGAATATACGCTCATTACGATGAAGAAGTCATGACAAAATATACGAAGAGATTCCGTATGAAAATTCATGAGGGTAGAAATGAGGTAGAAATGAGGTTAGATCTAACCATCTACCCTAAACATTATTTTTGGATCATTTACGTTCATGTTGACAAAGAATATACGCTCATTACGATGAAGAAATCATGACAAAACATATACGAAGAGATTCCGTATGAAAATTCATGAGGGTAGAAATGAGGTTAGATCTAACCATCTACCTAAACATTATTTTTTGATCATTTACGTTCATGTTTGACAAAGAATATACGCTCATTACGATGAAAGAAATCATGACAAACATATACGAAGAGATTCCGTATGAAAATTCATGAGGGTAGAAATGAGGTTAGATCTAACCATCTACCTAAACATTATTTTTGGATCATTTACGTTCATGTTTGACAAAGAATAACGCTCATTACGATGAAGAAGTCATGACAAACATATACGAAGAGATTCCGTATGAAATTCATGAGGGTAGAAATCGAGTTAGATCTAACCATCTACCCTAAACATTATTTTTGGATCATTTACGTTCATGTTTGACAAAGAATATACGCTCATTACGATGAAGAAATCATGACAAAACATATACGAAGAGATTCCGTATGAAAATTCAAGACCCTTTGGGTCTCGCCGCTTAGCGGCTGAGGGTAGAAATGAGGGTAGAAATGAGGTTAATCTAACCATCTACCCTAAACATTATTTTTGGATCATTTACGCTCATGTTTGACAAAAATATACGCTCATTACGATGAAGAAGTCATGACAAAACATATACGAAGAGATTCCGTATGAAAATTCATGAGGGTAGAAATGAGTTAGATCTAACCATCTACCCTAAACATTATTTTTGGATCATTTACGCTCATTACGATGAAGAAATCATGACAAAACATTTACGATGAAATCATGACAAAACATTTACGTTCATGTTTGACAAAACATATACGAAGAAGTCATGAAAATTCAATGAGGTGAGAAAAGAGTGAGAAAGAGGTTAGATCTCACTCTTCACCTAAAATATATTTTTGTCTGATTTACACTCATTACGATGAAGAAGTCTTGACAAAACATTTACGTTCATTACGATGAAGAAATCATGACAAAATTTACGTTCATTACGATGAAGAAGTCTTGACAAATCATAACGAAGAAATCATGACAAAACATTTACGATGAAGAAATCATGACAAAACATGTACGTTCATTACGATGAAGAGTCTTGACAAAACATGTACGATGAAGTCATGACAAATCATTTACGATGAAATCATGAACAAAACATGTACGATGAAATCATGACAAAACATTAACGTAAACATTTATTTCCTGTGATGTTTGTCAAAATGTTCATGTTGTCACATTTTTTCAGAGAAGTTAAATAACCTGGTGACATGGTACTGGTGACACTTCAGTTCTTCAAAATAATTCATAACTGCCTTCCTCCTGTGATGTTGTCAAGAATGTCATGTTGTCACATTTTTCAGAGAAGTTAAATGACCTGGTGACATGTGTCATGGTGACACCTTCAGTTCTTCAAAAATAATTCATAACTGCCTTCCTTCCGTTGTTGTGTCAAAATGTCATGTTGTCACATTTTTCAGAGAAGTTAATGACCGAGTGACACATGGTGACGTAGTGACACTAAAAACATCTACCCTAAACATTATTTTTGCTGAATTCAACAACAAAATGAACGAGGTCAGGATGTATGCAAATACCTTTGAATTCATCATAAGTTCCTTAGTAAGCGCATAAAATGCTTGTTTTGGGTCGAGCCACTTTTGGCTTGACCGTATTCTTTCAATCAAAACTCAAGAATTTTCCTGCGTGAATTTTGTATAAAAAGCAACCGTCTGAATTCCGGCGATTGCTATATTCTTCAACAAATGCTTATAATACTCTTCGTTCTACAAAGCAAGCATATCATTGGTTTGAAAACCAACGAATAAAAGAAATTTTAGAAGAATTTCCTCATATGATTGCTTCCCTCGGAAAACCGAGAGAAGAGATTCCGTATGAAAATTCAAGAGGGTAGAAAACATGTTAGAAAAGGTGTTAGATCTAACATTCTAACATAAACATTATTTTGGGTCATTTACACTCATTACGATGAAATCATGACAAAACATATACGTTCATGTTTGACAAACATAAACGATGAAATCATGACAAAACATTTACGCTCATTACGAAGAAACCTTGATAAATCATTTATGTTATACAGTAATGTTAGTCATGAAGTTTGTCCTACGTGTTGGCGTTAGTGTTGAAAAATAATGTTTGTCCTACATGAAGCCGTACAAGCGTTTGAAATTTGTTTATGAATAAGATTACACTCTTGTTTTCTGTATCTATCATACAAAACATAGGCAGCACCTGTTTTTGTAAAGTTTATATGAAGTTTTCGATAGTTGATGTAAGAAGATACCATTCACCAGGGCTAAACAAGAACTCATCGAAATGAACAAAACACCTTACCAAATGTTTTACGAGGAGTTTTATGAAAAGTTTGTATCCGGATGGAATTGTACAGAGTGCTACAGAAGATATAAAGAATTTGCGAAGGAGAATGAATTCTTTGCATGTAGTTCAAATGTATTTGGCGGCAAGATGAGAGAATTTGTGAAGAGAAGTAGAAAGCGAGACGGTTCTGCAAGAAGTTATATTTACGAAGCAAGTATGATATTAGAAGGTCGTGGAAAGAAAGAAACAGTGAATTATGAGGAAGTGTTTGAAAATTCATGGAGTACTGGGAAGCAATATAACATACAACAAAGACATATACAGTGAGTTTAAGTACTACTGTGAACAGCATGAGATTGAAGTAATGAGTAAAGGAGACTTTGAAAGCTTATGAAAGACAGTGAGGAGGTCACATGAGAACAGTGTTGAAATAGTTCATGAGACAGTGAGGAGGTCGTTCATGAGAAAAGTGATGAAATAGTTCACGATGTCGTTCGTGAAGAAGCCATTGCAACAAAGAATGAGATAAAGGATTTCATAGAACTTAACAAGGAGGAGTTATAAAGAAGGCTATGAAGTGAAAAGATGTGAAGAAGATTTCTTGGCGTATTTGAAGAAAAAGAGACTAAAGCCAATGGCTCAAATAAGTTTCAAATCGATGTTTGAAAAGAAACGTTTGAGCTATGGTGTGTTAAGAAGCACATATTACTTTGTTAAGAAGTGAGGACATTTTATTTTTGTCGTTAGTGTTGGAGTTTGTACTTGTTGTTAGTGAGAGAATAAATTAAATCATGAACTTTGCCATGGTTCTCTGTCCTAGTAGTTTTCATTAAGTTCTGGAAATAGAAAGTCATAAACTTTGCCATGGTCTCTGTCCCTAGTAGTTTTCATTATCTCACAGAGTTAATGAAAGTCATACTTTCTATCAGATGAAGCATGCAGATGAACATAATGAAAGTTAGTGAGTTTGCCACGAGTATATGAATAAAATATTGGCATATTAGTTGTGATAGCTGATGAAACAGATGAAGATAAATTAAATCTTGGACTTTGCCACACTCTGTCCCTAGTTCCTCAAAATCCTTGACAACGTTGCTTAGAAATTTGGTTCAAAACCTCATCTCTGATTTTAATCTGTTATGCTACCTGTTAAGTTTCGCGAGATTATAAATGTCATGGAGTTATATAAAAAGGAGGGACAGCTAGGGACACTGAGTACTTGTAAGGCTATCTGTTAAGATTGCATGAAATACTAAAAGTCATGAAATCCATTATCGCTGTGCTATCTTCACCTTAGAGTAAAATGACAAATAAAGTCACTGAAGCAATGAAACAAAAGTTTTGGTAGAAATACATTAAATCAGGAACTATTCCAGAAGGTTTTTACATTCATACTATGAAGGATGGTAGAGTTCAGTTTAGAAAGATAAAGACAACCATTAGATAAAGAAGGTATATTAAGGAAGATTAAACTTCATGAGGACAACATTGGTAACTTAGGAAGAAGTTAGAAGAGTTGGAGAAAGCAGACGACAGTGAGGAATAAAGCAATGAATTCAACAGGTTAGAAATGAGGGTAGAAATGAGGTTAGATCTACCCTCTACCCTAAACTTATTTTTGCGCTATGTTTTCATACGTGTGAGGGTGGTGATATTCATTAATTTTTAAGTTTATTTTAAATAAATGACGAAAACTATTGAGATAACAACTACAACGGTCATGAGTTCAAGAATTTGTTCTTCGTTCCTCGTGAAAATATAGGGTGTCCAAAGGTGCGTTTAGCACACGCGCCTATATGAGACTATTAAAGGAGATATATGCTGATTATAAATATATAATAAAAATATGAATATATGTATATGATGAGTATGTTGTATTTTGGCGCCATGCCGGGATATAAATGAATTTTGAGACAAGAGGCGGTTTCGCGGGAAATTTTGGCGGGATTTTTTTTCATTTTTTAATGAATCATAAAGAAAACATCCTCGCTCTTGCAAAAAATGCAAAGACTGTAAAAAAATCTACGAGACATTGGTAAAATGCTTCGGTAGGATGCTCCTAGCTATCCACTGTAACGTATCATGTTAGGATGTATCACTTCATGAACAAAAAGGCGCCATCATAAAATTGACAAAAAATCGCCGGATCAAAGAAAAATCAAAGCAATTCTTCAAGCGCTAGATGAAGACCCAAGAGCATCACTCAGAAGGATAGAGGAGATGAAAAAGATACCACGTACAACAGTCAGTTATTATCTGCACAATTATTTGAACTACAAACTAGCGTATACACGTTGGGTTCCGCACAACCTTAATTCAGTTCAAAAAAAATCTAGAGTCCAATCTTCGAAAGAGCTCCTCTCTATATTGGGTGCGTATCAATCCAAGAAGTTTCGCTTTTTAGTAACAGGGGACGAGTCTTGGTTTCAATATGCAACAGAAGCCAAAATCATGTGATCCCGAAGGATGAAAATCCGCAAAACATTCCCGAAGAAAAAATTGACACACCAATGATTATGTGTCGGTTTTTTTGGGCGTGAATGGCATCATCGCAATTGATATTCTTCAAAAACCTAATACGATGAATGCTCAGTATCTAATGACAATGTTCTTACTCAAATTATCAATTCTGATGAGTTTGGGAAATCCAAACAACAAAAACAAAAGTTTGCAATTCATTTTGATAATTCAAGAGTTCACAAAAGTCATAAGGTAATGAATTACTTGGTGGAAAACAATGTCAAAGTTGTTCAAACCCAATTTATTCACCTGATATTGCACCCTCTGACTTTTATTTATTCGGCACGCTAAAAAGAGAGCTGAAGGACGCGAATTCGCGAGTCCAGATGATCTTGAATTTTAAGAGAGCAATTTGAGCAATTTTCTCATGATGATTTAAAGCGTGTCTTTCAAGCCTGGATCGATCGCTGCGAACGCGTGATTGAATCCAATGGTGATTATATTTAAATAAACTTTATATATATGTAACTTGTTTATTTCTATTCGCAGTATTCAGGTTTGTGCTAAACACACCTTTGGACACCCTATACATTCTATCAGATACGAGGGAGAAAGGGTAAAGTTAGTTTGAGCGTTTATGAAGGAATGAAGAATGGAAAGTTTATACAAAGCATACGATACAAACGGTAAACGTGTTTCATTACATTTGTCAAAACTTACTAACATTTATTTTGACAGTGACTTTGACCTATATGAAGAAGAAAGTGAGTCAGAAGATTATGAGCTGTTATGTGAAGCACAGCAATGGAGGAGTTGCAATACTTTTGTAAGTGAGAACGTTTATTTTTACATTAGTGAGGTCGTTTGTGAAAACGTTAGTGAAGTGAAGTGGTTGGCGGCTTTGTAAATATTTAATGTTAAGTAGTGTTGTCGTTTGTGTTGTAAAAAATATATGTTAATGGTTTTGTAAATATTTAAGGTTAAGTGGTGTACGGAGGCGCGCAGTGCCTCAGTACACGACTTAGCCATACTAACTCGGTTTGGTTTTGCAACTGTAAAAGTTTTTCTGCCTTTACATTTGCTTCAACTTCTTTTTTATACTCATCGCTATCCATATATGTCTTCATGGCTTTTTGTTTTATCTCTTCATCTTTCAGTACTTTATATTGAGTAGTATGGTTTTCAAATTTATAACATCTTGTTCCATTTTTGCTACTTCTGCTGCTTTTTCTGACACTTTTTTCGCATATTCCTCTGTACTTAGTTCTTTCAGTTGTTCTTCTTTCTTCTTTTTCTCTACGTTTAACTCATTGAGTTTCTTTGTGTGTCTGTCATATTCTAGTTTCTTTTCGTTTTCACTTATTTGTTTCTGTATGTCTATGTTTGACTTTTTGACATCTGTTATTTGATTTTTGAGTGAACTCAAATTCATTTGACTTTGAGGGTTATAAGCTGTTCCGTCTGCAGCTCCACCATAGCCTGCCATTTTCGCTAAAAGTGCCGCTCTTAAACTCTCCACTCTGTGCACCAATAACTCGGCTTAAAAGCATAGGGTTGCTTGACATTTGTTGCAACATAGTGGGGTCATTCATCATTTGTTGTTGCAACTGTTTGTTGTGGTGTCAGTTTTACTATTGGATGTTTCAATGCTCCCTTCCTCTTACGTATATTCTTACGTAGCTTACGTGGCATTTTAAGTGAAGTAAAAAACGGTTTTTGACAGATGTTTATATGACACTTTTTGTTCAGCACAAAAAACTACTCGGTCAAAAGTGTTGTCAGTTTTGTAAAATAACCGTCCTATCTCATTCTATAAGGGGGAAAAGGCTCTCAAAGTATACTCCTCTGGAACGCCTGTAACTTTCCTGTAGCGACGATAGACCCTTACTTGTCCGACAAAGTTATACTATTTTGAGTGCTCTACAAAAAAGTCAACGGCGACGACTCTTAAAAACCGTTGTGTAAAAAGTTTTACCGTTGGACAAAAAAGTATATATAGAAAACAAAAAACGTTTATAGTTCATTCAATATTTGAGATAAACCGTTTTTCCAACGGTAAATTTAAATAAAATAAAAAAAATAGAGGGTGTTACCGTTGACGAAAACGAAAACGGTTCATCTCAAATATTTAAATATCTGTCTTTTTTGGTCAGTTCATTTTTATCTAATGGAAGCCAACGCTGTTAACCACAATTCAAACATTAACAATTCTCAACCGCTAACCAAAGCCAAAGCCCCACAACCTCCAAGAACCGGCACAGCGGTTAGAATAACCACCAAAAAGTCTAACAGCGAATTAAGAGAAATTCTTCAACAAATTTGCTCTAAATATCTCAAAGACGCCGAAGAAAACACACAACCAGACGCTACATACAATACTCAGTTCTGTGAAGTTCTGAACAAAGCAATTGCTAGTTCAATTGAACTTAATAAGACAATTCCAAGTCCAATTGAGCTTAGCGATGTCTTAGTTCAGTATTTTCCAACATTTACTAAGCTTATAATGTTGAGAACTTTATGCCAAGTTCGTCAAAATCTTCCTCGTTACATCCAACGGTCATTCGACAAGAGAATTGCCGAATTCCAAGTCTTTAGTTACGGATATGACGAAGATGAATACGTTGACGAGTTCGGAGACAACTGTACAAAATGGTTTGAATGTTATACGACAACACAATTTGAATTCGACTTTCTCGAATTCAACGCAGCAACCATTCATATCATTGCTCTTTACCTTTCCGAACAACAACAAGACCTCGCAGATGGAAATGTTGTTACTGTCGTCATGAAAACTCCTGAACAATTCGGAAAAAAGAAGTCTCTAATTGCCAAATTCGTTCCAGGACATCAGCTTTTCCAACGCACAGAAGTCTTCTGTATTCCTGGAACTAAGTTCTTTGTCAGGAGCGAACTCAAAGAAAGATATAATGTGTCATTCAATTACACATTATATAATGTTTTCGACCCAGAAGAAGGCTTCTTCCCAGAAGCAATGGAGGAAGAAGAAGAGGAGGAGGAAATACAAGACTCTATCCAAGAAGAGTCCTCCGAATTCACACCAGAAGACTAACAATTTTCCGAATAAAAACTTCATTTATACTAAACATCTTCGGGGCTAGAGGGCACGAAGTGCCTGGAAGCCCCACTTACCTGACCTATACAATCTATCGGTTTTGAGAAATGCATCCCATCCTTTCATTCAAAATTTAAAATCATTCATATTTCATACTTTTCCAAATTAATTCTTGAGTGTATTAAAGTTATTGAGCTGAAACATAGATGTCCATATACAAATAAAATAAAATTTCTGTTTTTCGTATAGAATTGACCTTTCAGTGGAAAATTTTGCATACGGTAATAGGTTTATAACAAAAAGTAATATAAGATTAAAAGACCTAAACATTAGTATCAACATAATGGAGGAATGATGGTAATTGGGAAATTCTTCACACGATTGATCAAATCATTTGAGCAAGACTCAGTTCATTCGTAATGTTTCTTTAAAAAACAAAAACAATATGTTTAAAAAGCTACATTTACAGTACAGCTTACATGGAAAATCAAAAAAATAATTAAAATCGCATAAGTTAAAGAGATGGGAGAATAATTGTTGAGGCCTGCTTGGTTTGAATTCTGAGCCTGCTCATTGAAAGAGGACTTATAGTGAATTTCTCTGAAAATACGGGAATTTGTTTTGTGAGGGGTGATTTGCAATTTCACATTAGAATGCAAATATCTGACAATTTCCGCCATTGACCATCTTTGTTCAGGATTAAGGAAAATGCAATGTCTAATGATATTGACCAAGTTTTGAGGTATCTCTTTTGGGAAAATACAGCTTCCATATTCAAGATATTCAGTCCATTGTGCGAATGCATCTGGTCCCATTGCCATAAAGGCAACGATCAATCCGAAAGACCAAACATCAGCTTTGTATGGATCATAAGGTTTCTTGTGCTTAATTTCTGGAGCTGCATATCTTAAATTTCCGCAGTATTTTTGAGATATTGGCTCATGGATACAAGCCAAACCAAAATCGCAGATTTTAATGTTGAAATCATCATCAAATAGGATATTGGCCGGCTTTAAGTCTCTGTGAGCCAATTCATGATCATGGCATGATGCCAAAGCATTAGCAAATTGAGTGACCCAAAGGAAAAGCTTTCTTCCGGATATGGCTCCATAAGTTTTAATCCAATTATCAAGCGTGCCGTTACTGCAATATTCGACAATAACATAGAGATTGGATTCGTCGTAAAAATAATTATAAATTTTGATAATGTTAGGATGACAGACAGCACAGAGCGATTCAACTTCAATATGATATTTTCTAACCACTGTTTGCAAGTGATTGTCACAATGTTGAAGATTGATGACTTTGCAAGCAAATTTGTTGTTATACCTTTTGTCTTGAACAAAATAACAATTAGCAAAGGCACCTGATCCAAGGTAATCAAGATAGATGTATCCATGTTCATCTAATTTAGTTTGAAGTTGAGCTATTTCCATCGAAAAATATGAATTGAAAACAAATTAAATTGCTTTCAAAATGTTGAAAGGATTCAAAATATAATAATAAAAAATGATAATATTTTTAAATGATAATCGAAATAATACACTATATTTTTAATAATTAACCAAAAGCTTAATTGAAAATTTTGAGATGTAGTGAAAAAGAAAAAAACGAAGTGAAATTAATTGATTAATTATGCTGATCTAATGTTGTGTAATAATAAGAATAAAATATTTATCTATTGAATGATTAAAAATTCATTTCGATTTTTCAATTAACCGAAAAATATTCATTCTAATATAGATACTGAGCACATATACAAAAAATAATTTAATTGAATGAGCATTGAAAATAGAAAAAGTAAAATTGACAATTATTCATATTGAATAATTTCACGTATCTCATTCAAAAGCAATAAAAATATTGAAAAACAGTTTAATTCAACAAAAAGTTTGATAAAATTTTTTTATGCATTCAAAACTTTATTGTTATCGAAAAATCACCATCATATTTCCCACCAATTTTTTGCAAATTATTTTTTCAAAGGCTTTATTCATATCATTGTTCGATTTAGATTTACCATATATTCTCCTGCAAATTGCTATTTATTACATACATTACATTTATTCTGTAAATTTAATACAAAAATCATTTTTTTTATTAACACTAAAAAAAAAAAAAAAAAAAAAAAGGCAGTGGGGCCTCCAGGCGCGTTGCGCCCTCTAGCCCTGAAGATGTTTAGTATAAATGAAGTTTTTTTTTTCTTGGGATGGCCTTCCAGGCGCGTTGCGCCCTCTAGCCCATAAAAAGTTTTTGAGAGTCGTCGCCGTTGACTTTTTTGTAGAGCACTCAAAATAGTATAACTTTGTCCGGACAAGTAAGGGTCTATCGTCGCTACAGGAAAAGTTACAGGCGTTCCAAGGAAGTATACTTTGAGAAGCCTTTTCCCCCTTATAGAATGAGATAGGACGGTTATTTTACAAAACTGACAACACTTTGACCGAGTAGTTTTTTGTGCTGAACAAAAAGTGTCATATAAACATCTGTCAAAAACCGTTTTTTACTTCACTTAAAATGCCACGTAAGCTACGTAAGAATATACGTAAGAGGAAGAGAGCATTGAACATCCAATAGTAAAACTGACACCACAACAACAGTTGCAACAACAAATGATGAATGACCCCACTATGTTGCAACAAATGTCAAGCAACCCTATGCTTTTAAGCCGAGTTATTGGTGCACAGAGTGGAGGTTTAAGAGCGGCACTTTTAGCGAAAATGGCAGGCTATGGTGGAGCTGCAGACGGAACAGCTTATAAACCTCAAAGTCAAATGAATTTGAGTTCACTCAAAAATCAAATAACAGATGTCAAAAGTCAAACATAGACATACAGAAACAAATTATAGGTGACAAACGAAAGAAACTAGAATTATGACAGAGCACGCAAAAAACTCAATGAGTTAGAACGTAGATAATAAAGAAAAAAGAACAACTGAAATTATTAAGTACTGAGATATATCAAAAAGGTGTCAGTATAAAGCAGCAGAAAGTAGCAAAAATGAACAGGAAGATGGTTATTGGTATTTATATTGGATAGGATGTATAAAGTCTAGAACTTATACTTGTCTAAAGGTTACTGAGGATTGAAGTGTTATCTGTTTTCTTAACTTATGATGAATGAGTATTTAGTGCAACAGAAGAAGGCCTATAGACATTGAAGTTTGTGAGAGGATGAAGAATGTGGAAGAAAGGAGTGATGTTATTCTATATAGTGGAGTAGGCATGGAAAAACTTGTGAGTCAGTTGCAAAGACAAACGCGTAAAGTATGAAAAACTTAGCACAAGAAAGTAAAATAACAGACGCAAGCGCATGCAGAATTAGTGTAGATAGAAGGCAGAAAAGAAAGAGCTAATGAAAGGTAGTGCCAAGCGTAAGGCTGAAACTTTTAGTCGTTACTTGAGAGTAGGGGCTGCTGAATAAGGACAAATATGTAGTTACGAAGTCGATGGTTAAGCACAGTTATATAAGAAGCTAGGTGCGACTTAAGAATGATACTAGTAACATCATGATCGAACAGACAGATAAGTACAAGAACACGCAGCAACGACAGCATTCAGCCTATGACGCCGTTAGAGCAAGCTGTTTGAAAGTCAAGAAAAGAGTCAACAGGCCAAAACACTAGTAAATCTTTCTAAGAACGAAAAGTCAGTAGGATTATGCTGCAGATGAACATATGTGCAGCTGGTGGAACTTATATACCAGCTGTGGAACTTATATACTAGCTAGTGGAACTTATATACACCAAACCCTCAAGAGAAGCACCTGCACCAGGACTACCTAAAACATTTACATCGTCACATGAACACAACACAGGCATGCACCAAAACACACAACAACCAACACAAAACCAACAGTTAAAACACTGCACCACAACCAACAGTTCAAAACACTGCAGCACCACAACCAACAGTTCAAAACACTGCACACAACCAACAGTTCAAAAACTGCACAGCAACAACCACAAACAGAGCAAGGACATAAAAGAAGTAGAGAACAAGGAAACCAAGAATTCTTAAAAAATGCTAAGGAAATTATGGTTACCCAGATACTCTTGACTTTAGTGACAGATATAAAGAAGCTATTAGAAAGTTCAAGGAAGGAAATACTGACCGAACCTATTTAGCTTTATGGTTCAGCACCAAATGGGATATAATTTCAAACCTGGAAAATACAAGCTCGCTAAGGGATATGATTTAATAGCATATCATCCAAATGACATGACTGAATTTACTCCGAGATATTTGGTGTCAGAGATAAATGATAATTCAACTATCTTCATGAAACGCGTAAAAAAGATAGAGAGGAACGAAAGAAGAAAGGGTTTATGAATGCGGGATGGCTTAAAATAGGGAACTGTTAAAAACGGTCTCGGATATATGAAATGCCAGCAGATGAGGTACAAGAAACTCCACAGGAAGAAGTTCAGATACAACCAGACATGGAAGAAATAGTTCAGCAACAAAGCTGAAGAGCCTGAAGGAAACGAACAAGTCCCTCCTTTGGAAACTAACTTCACAGAACTAGATGAAGATTTGGAACAGCCGAAAAATCTTGACCCTCAACAAGAGTATGCGGAGATATGGAATCTTTCCAAGAGTCTAAGAAAAATTCGGCTGACATAGTAGAAGAATATCGAAAAATGTTCGCCGACATACAAAAGACTCCAACATCAGATGAAAATATTCAGCATAGAATGGAAGTACTGAAAGAAAATGTACGCAAATACAACAATCCTTTTACTTACGACCATATAACGTTCAATCTTTGGCTGAACTCGGAAAAAAAAGGTAAATTTCACCAAAACATATAGAAATGAAACATTGTTTAAAAGTTCATTCAGAACCTAACCAATAGGAAACAAACTACTTTTGTTTCTGCAGACTATGGAATACAATGAGATGGGGTCATAAAGCTAATCCGGATAGGTTGGTTCATAAACTTACAACACAAATTCCAAGAAGTTGTAGACGCAATGGAAGTGAATGGTGAACCAGAATATAGCTGGTAATTTTTCAGCGCGGCTTTAATGCCATTGAAAGATATGAAACATGCAGATATTTTGGACCAGTATGAAAATGAAACATGGCTGATGGAAAATATAACACCTGACGTTCTAGAACATTTATCTCAAAGAACTACACAGAACCATAGAGATGGTATATTTGGTGAAGAGTTTGAAAAAGAAAGTTAGGGAGATAGAAGGAAGAGAACCTATGTACATGACTTGCAAACGAAAGTTTACAAAATGTCAAAAAAACTTACTTTTGCAGACAATGAACTGAGAAGGATGAATATTAAAGAAAACTCAAAGGACAGTACCAAATGAATGTTAGTATTGAAAAACATGTTCCTTGACAAAATAAAACCAACTACAGAGAATAAATGACGCAAGACTGAAACATTGGGTAAAAGCTTTCCATTCACAAAAGATATTGTTGGTAACATGGAAAAGAAAAACCGAATGGCTACAAAACATATATTTTGGAAACGAGCTTATTCCATATGGACAAGCTCTGTTTGAAGAGCTTGAACCGGAAACTCAGGAAAGAGTCATGCAAACAATACGCGAAGACTCAAATACAAACTATGACAAAATCTTTCTAGGATATATAGGTTACCTGAGTTGGCGACAGAGCCCAAAAGGCAAAAAAGGACATGGGAAATTTTACAACATACTAGGTGAACATGAGGCAAAGATGCACAACTTGAAGAAGCAGGGCAAGTTACCAAAAGCGACACCAAAGAAGAAGAGTAGAACAAAGTAAAGTTGGTCCGAGTGGGTTCTATTATGATATATAAATCAACTATTCTATATTTTTACCATAAATGAATGTACGCCGCTCAGAAATATAATCGCCAACAGTTTTGGATGCCATGAACGGAAATGTTCCGAATGGTATAACGAATGCGCAAATGCCATTAGAAGGTCAGAAATAGTTCCTGGAACTTAGAAATATACAACTGCTGTTTTCTTATGGAAACGTAGGTGAGTTTGGAGAAGGTTCTTCAACAACAGTAAGATATTGCTTGCGACAGGTTTCATATTATTTCTATTGACAACTCATTCTTATACGTGGAACAAGACATTGAAATAAAACTTCTGCCAAGTTGTCTGACAAGAAAGGGTTGCAATGGAATTTTCCTATGTCGAGATACCAATATGCTCCAGAAGTTTTCATGGGATATAAGATATAATCTAACTCTGACTTAGTTCAAACAGTAACATGGCAAACTATGAATGGTTCGCTTTGAAAACTCAGTACACACCACAAGGCTAGAGAACAAACAGACCAGTATGCAAATATTGAGAAAATAAGAAAGACTTGACCCTAAACGTTCCAGGACTTTTATGTTAACCTTTCTGGTTCAGATGGAACTGCTGCCAACTAAAGTAAACTGAAACTTAGAGTTCCTTTGTCATCTTTCCTCATTTCAGGTTTTTAGATACTTACCAAACTGGGCAGGAAAAATTTCTATCGAACTTACTCCAAGCAAAAAATAACTTGAGTCATTGCACCAACACAAGACCCATTCAGCATTACTGTAGCTGGAACTGGTGGAGCCAAGTTCTGTGACTTTTGCAAAGACAAAGTTGACTTGACTTTGGTTTCTCAAACTTCAACAATGAAGTAAACTATTATTTCAATGCTGCTGAATGTTGGGACCCAGTTAAGTTCACAATGCGAAAAGTTTGAATGCAAGAGATAGAAAGCAGACTTGGCAGTCTATATGTTGACCCAGATATTTCAAATGCTTTAGTCCAAATATATTGCAGTTTCCACTTATGTTCCCTATACACCAAAATATCTGTCAAGACTTTGCAGGTGAAGTTGGAAACCAAAGGCTGACACCAGGTGCAAGAAAATATTGCTTAACAACTGCAATGAAACATGCAGATACTATGTTTGTACTGTTCAGACGAACTATAAATGACTATTCTTGTTTCTACAACCCGGTATTAAATATCATATAAACAGATAGATGGCAAATATTATCAAGAGAGAATATTTCTACAGTTGAGGATATGAGGTCATACAACTTGACATTAGATGCTATGAACTTTAACAACAACTTCACAACGACCATTAACCTGAAATGCAAAGTTCTATTATGCCATATGTGAAAGTATGGACTCATACAGGAGGTCAAAAAACTCAATATAACAAATGGAGACCGTTCAAACTTTTGGCTTGGCATTCCATTTGGCTGACTCAGAAGACTTTATGGGTGGTATTTCAAACTGTTTGGTACTTGTACAAATACAATATAAATGTGAAGAGACGGTCCAGCATGAATTGAAAGCAAAGAAGTTTACAAACCAATAGCATTTTCACGGAAGATGCTCTTTTGAAGATTCGTTCGTGAAACTGCTGGGCTCTCTCAGATTGCATAACGAAGCTTCCATCGAGCAATTTTGGCAGCAGGTCAGTAAGTTGTTCTTGAATGACTTCTCTCCGTCAATATTGACAGTACGCCAGTTTTGACATAATATGTAAGATAAATTACCTTTAGAAATATCTGTAAGTTTTGAAGTTATATTTTTGTCTGCTTCAAGAACTTTCACCATTTCAGTTATACCAACTTTCTTTGCTTTATGGAAATATTTTGTTCAGCAAAGACTGCTATTCTATAACATTTTCCATTGTTTGTGTAAAGAACTATTCTGTCAATGTATTTGTATTGTTTGTGTGTGTTAAACTTTGTTCTGCTTCAATTCGAGAAGATATCCGAATACGTCCATCTTTTTTATTCTAAGTAAATATGTCATTTCCGAAAAATAGAAAGCGTGAGTGTTTCAAAAGTTTAATGGCGGTGGCAGATGTGAAGTTAAATTCAACCAACTCAAACAAACAGTCAAAGTGTTGTTGTCAATGTCAAAGACAGAGATGTTGAAGTGGGGAAACCATACGAAGACGAAGATGGTATAACAATTGTTCCTGTAAAAGAACCAACATATCCTGAAGTTAGCAGAGACTTAATTCTGTTGCAGATTATTCGAAACGACTACAACACTGAAAGACAAACTTCAAACTCAGGAGAAGATTTGTCAAGCTTTAAGTATAATGTTAAATCTTGGTCGATAACGACATTCTCTGGTACTTTTCTCCACGTCAAAATAAATAAAATGACAAATGGGAAAAAACCTAAAACAAGTAGTCCTATTTCAAACCACATTTACTTACTAATAAAATTTCTTTATTGTGACACTTTCTCCAGTTTATAGGACCTCTCTCATATTCTATCTTGTCATATATAAACTCATAGTCATGTATGTCCTCTAGCCATCTCATAACGGTTTCCAAACCACTTTTATCGGATGTAAAGTAAAAGCATGGATGGTTATGTATAACGTCTAAAGTTCTAAAGAGTCTCTCAAAGTCCAGTCTACTTGGTATTGAAAATCCCATGTGTTATAGAACGGCGGGTCCACTATAAAGAAAACATTTTCCTTGTCTTTATATTTTTCATACAAATCTGTCCAATGACATCTCACAAACTCTATACCCTCAATATATTTTTCTATGTCCTCTTTGAAAACATTTGTATAGTTAAATATAAAACTTTTGACATAAGTGTTTCAATGTCATGAACTCTTATAGAACCACTATATAATAGTCTAGCAGATATCGTATCCCAGTCTATATATTCTGCTTTTTTCAAACCTCTCTCACAATATTTTTGTTATCTAATGGTATCGTTCCATCTTACCTATAGGTATCTTTTCTTTTAACTCTTTCAATATATTGTTTGTGTCTGGAATATGTTTGAGACGGTCCATATAGTTGTCGAAGTCATTGCATATAATCTTTGAGTCTGGGAATATTATATGACACAAATGGGATATAGAACTTCCACCGAACAAATCTACAAATGTTAGACCATTCGGTAGTTTCTTAAGTTCTCTCAATATAATATCTTTACATCTACTCTTATTTCCAAAGAACGGTAACGGTGGTTTTGTAAAATTCATTTATATATATATAAAAATGTTTTTTCCTGAAAAGTGACAGAAAAGTGACAAAACATTTACGAAGAAGTCTTGACAAAACATTTTACGAAGAAGTCTTGACAAAACATTTACGATGAAATCATGAAAATTCAAGAGGTGAGAAAACAGGTGAGAAAACAGGTGAGATCTCACCTCTTCACCTAAACATTATTTTTGTCTGATTTTACGAAGAAGTTTTGACAAAACATTTACGAAGAAGTCTTGAAAATTCAAGAGGGTAGAAAAGAGGTTAGAAAAGAGGTTAGATCTAACCTTCTACCCTAAACTTTATTTTTGTCTGATTTTACGAAGAAGTCTTGACAAAACATTTACGAAGAAGTCTTGACAAAACATGAAAACATATATAATTTGTGAAAAGTGACACATTATATAATGTTTTCGACCCAGAAGAAGGTTTTCCGAATAAAAACTTCATTTATATTAAACATCATCAGGGCTAGAAGGCACGAAGTGCCTGGAAGCCCCACTACCTTTTTTTTTTTTTTTTTTTTTTTATTCAGATTCTACGTTGATAATAATGCTTATAGAACCCTCTTGCTATTGTGTCAAAATTGCTAAACCGATAGCAAAAATATCTCGCAATATCAAAATTGAGATATTGAGTGAATTATGCATTATAGAGATTAAAAATCTGATTTGTGAAAACATCTCATCAGTTTCTAGCTAATTCAAAAATCTTTACTATCTTATTCGATTAAATGAAAAGGGAATAGTTTCATTATGCTTTAAATGACAGCCTTATAATATAATCATAGTTTTCGCTCAATATGCAGCATTTTTTTTTCGAAATCTATGGTCAATGTCCTAAATACTGATTGCTTTGCATTCATATCTCTTACATTTTCTATTCCCACATCACTATTCATTGCTATTCCTATCTTTTTCATTTTTGTTTGTTTCTCATAATTTCTCAAAAAACACGATAACTTGATACTTGTAAATATCATACTTTATAACGTAAATAAGAACTTGACCTATTAAGAAAAGCAGTAATGAAAAGAAAATCTGAAATTCATAAAAATTACAAGTTTCTGATGGAGAGAGGGTCAAAGTTGCTATTTGTCACTTTTCCACAAGAATATAATGGGGAAAAAGTTTTCATATATATCCAAAAAAATATATAAAATTTGATCATAAATAAAATCGTTTTAAATTACTTCTTCATTTAAATTATAACAATTATTTTTGGTTTTATATTTTTTTGGATCAAATCCATTTTAATAGAATTTATATACTATTCATCTATTAGTAAACACTACCGTATATTATTTTTTAAGCTATCTTATTTTTTGAACTTTTATTCAAATCTTTGGTCGCAAGAAGAATTGCATGATAAATAAAAACATTTAATCAAAGTCAATTTTATTTTTCATATTCAAATGGACTGAGTGTTAACATTTAACATTTTTTGCTAATTGTCGTCAAAAATTAGGCGTAAAGCAAAAATTGATATTTCATATGGTTTTATGATAGATAAGCATTATATTCCCACTCATTATATTCGTAAATTTTGAGGTTTATCCTTCGCTTTTAAGATCATTGAATTTGATTTTTATATAAAATAGTTATATATTAGAAAATAATATGAGTTTATGTGATATTATTTTTCAGAAGATTTTGTGTTCTTCTTCAAAATTTTATTTTTTATTAAAAAGGATCTTTACAAAATATACATTCACTATAATTAATATTTAAAAACGTGCTCTATCAAAAGTTCCAAAAATTCAATATTTTAGCTTTTCTGAGGTGTCACTTTTGATGAATTTCTGTTTAGAACAAAAGAACTTAGTATGGAAATTTGATGGGTTTTCATTCTAATGTTTGTCAATTTATCGTATTATCAAAAGTGATTTAATCAATTTGGTTTGCGAAATATGGTCGTATAGTACCTATTAAGGATAAATGTAGATAGGAAAATATTGAATGGATGAGTGTAATTCAAAAATTATTTTATGAAAAATTGGTTCAGTATAGTGAATAACATAGTTTCTCATAAAATCTGTTTTTTGAATTTTTTTGACAGACCACGTTGTTGAAAAATATTTGTTAATTCGAATGATAAACAAGTCTGGAATATGATTTCATTCTACCGGTTTTGAGAACTAGTTTTTGTATTTGAATGTAAACAATTATTGAACCTTCGGCTCATAGAATTTTTTGAAAAAGCAGTAATCGAATAAAATATTTTATATTAAATAATAAATAGTAGAAAATCATTATGTGATGCAAATAAATTTGATTCAAATTTCTCCAACTATGAAATGTATAGAGATTTTTGAATCCATTGTATACGAAATGATTTAATACGAAAATAGAGATTTCATCCTTCATTTAAAATAAAATAAACGTACATACGGGTGGCCTCTTTTTTCAAAAAATTAAAATTTGAAATTTTGGGCTCAAATATTAGAGATTTTTTCAACCTTCAACGATATATGTTGTCTATATCAGACCTCCTTTCTTTTTGATACTTAACATTGTTCCTAAATCTTAGCCGTTAAGGCTGTTCTGAAAATATTTTTTTTTCGAAAAAATTCGAAAAAAATTCTTAAAATTCAAAAATTCCTTAATTCCTGAGGATTTTGGAAAAAAGTTTTTACATGAACATGTGTATATTATATGAAGTATATTGATAAGGTAAAAATCAAATTTTATTGCATATTCATCGAGAAAATAAACTAACTGTTATAGACCGAAAATAGATTTTTTCGGTTTTCTCTTCAAATAATTGAAAGAATGATACTATTATAGGTTTATTATATTATATAGCATATAATCATGCTATAGCCGAAAATTATAAGTTTTGAGAAGATTGAATATAACACAAATAAATTTGAATGTAAGTTAAATTGCTTGTTGTTTTTAATAGCTATTTAATGAGAAATCCAATATTGCAAAATTCAAATTGAATGATTGAAAGAACAGAAAAAGTCGTTCTTTTCAATTTCGAATATGTTTCATTGTATTTATAATTATATGGCAAATAAGATATTTAAACTTGATTTTTGAAGGAAAATTCACAAAATTGAATAAATTCAAATAATTTTTATTCAAAAATAAACTAGTTATTTGAGTTTAATACTAATTATCTATTCAAACTACAAAGTTTGTAATTTAAAATATTTTGTGAGATCAGATTGAATTAATTCAAGGTTCTTTCAATTAATATTAATGACCATATTACGCATTTTCGAACATTCTAAACCAAATATATAAAAATGGGAGACGAATGTTAAATTTGCTAGACATGGGGGAGTTGTCTGCAAAGTTTTAGCTCTTATCTCTAACAAAAAATTAATTTTTAAAAAAAAGACCGAATACGTTTCACAGCGAAAAAAAATAAAAGGCAAGATAGAATTTTCTAGACATAAAGAAGTTGTTTACCGAGTTTTAGCTCTTATCTCTAACAAAAAATTAATTTTTAAAAAAAAGACCGAATACGTTTCACAGCGAGAAAAAAATAAAAGGCAAGATAGAATTTTCTAGACATAAAGAAGTTGTTTACCGAGTTTTAGCTCTTATCTCTAACAAAAAATTAATTTTTAAAAAAAAGACCGAATACGTTTCACAGCGAAAAAAAATAAAAGGCAAGATAGAATTTTCTAGACATAAAGAAGTTGTTTACCGAGTTTTAGCTCTTATCTCTAACAAAAAATTAATTTTTAAAAAAAAGACCGAATACGTTTCACAGCGAGAAAAAAATAAAAGGCAAGATAGAATTTTCTAGACATAAAGAAGTTGTTTACCGAGTTTTAGCTCTTATCTCTAACAAAAAATTAATTTTTAAAAAAAAAGACCGAATACGTTTCACAGCGAGAAAAAAATAAAAGGCAAGATAGAATTTTCTAGACATAAAGAAGTTGTTTACCGAGTTTTAGCTCTTATCTCTAACAAAAAATTAATTTTTAAAAAAAAGACCGAATACGTTTCACAGCGAGAAAAAAATAAAAGGCAAGATAGAATTTTCTAGACATAAAGAAGTTGTTTACCGAGTTTTAGCTCTTATCTCTAACAAAAATTAATTTTTAAAAAAAAGACCGAATACGTTTCACAGCGAGAAAAAAATAAAAGGCAAGATAGAATTTTCTAGACATAAAGAAGTTGTTTACCGAGTTTTAGCTCTTATCTCTAACAAAAAATTAATTTTTAAAAAAAAGACCGAATACGTTTCACAGCGAGAAAAAAATAAAAGGCAAGATAGAATTTTCTAGACATAAAGAAGTTGTTTACCGAGTTTTAGCTCTTATCTCTAACAAAAAATTAATTTTTAAAAAAAAGACCGAATACGTTTCACAGCGAGAAAAAAATAAAAGGCAAGATAGAATTTTCTAGACATAAAGAAGTTGTTTACGAGTTTTAGCTTTATCTCTAACAAAAAATTAATTTTTAAAAAAAAGACCGAATACGTTCACAGCGAGAAAAAATAAAACTGTACACTGATTTTCATTTTCATTTCCAGTCACTTTACTTATTATTTTTTCTTTTTTTCATTTTAATTATAAATTATTTCATAATACGTTTATTTACGTTACCATTTTCTTTATTCTTTTGAATTCCATACTAGACACTTATAGGATATTTTGATTGTTAACGTACTTCATTAGAATGAATCCTTACAAAGGGTATGTAGATCGAATTTACCTAATTGGTATAGGGTGTCCAAAGGTGCGTTTAGCACAGCGCTCTATATGAGACTATTAAAGGAGATATATGCTGATTATAAATATATAATAAAAAATATGAATATATGTATATGATGAGTATGTTGTATTTTGGCGCCATGCTGGGATATAAAATGAATTTTGAGAAAGAGGCGGTTTCGCGGGAAATTTTGGCGGATTTTTTCATTTTTTTAATGAATCATAAAGAACATCCTCGCTCTTGCAAAAAATGCAAAGACTGTAAAAAAATCTACGAGACATTGGTAAAATGCTTCGGTATGGATGATCCTAGCTATTCCACTGTAACGTATCATGTTAGGATGTATCACTTCATGAACAAAAAAAGGCGCCCATCATAAAAATTGACAAAAAATCGCCGGATCAAAGAAAAATCAAAGCAATTCTTCAAGCGCTAGATGAAGACCCAAGAGCATCACTCAGAAGGATAAGGAGATGACAAAGATACCACGTACAACAGTCATTATTATCTGCACAATTATTTGAACTACAAACTAGCGTATACACGTGGGTTCCGCACAACCTTAATTCAGTTCAAAAAAAATCTAGAGTCCAATCTTCGAAAGAGCTCCTCTCTATATGGGTGCGTATCAATCCAAGAAGTTTCGCAGTAACAGGGACGAGTCTTGGTTTCAATATGCAACAGAAGCCAAAATCATGTGGATCCCGAAGGATGAAAATCCGCAAACATTCCCGAAGAAAAAAATTGACACACCAATGATGATGTTGTCGGTTTTTTTGGGCGTGAATGGCATCATCGCAATTGATATTCTTCAAAAACCTAATACGATGAATGCTCAGTATCTAATTGACAATGTTCTTACTCAAATTATCAATTCTGATGAGTTTGAGAAATCCAAACAAAAAAACAAAAGTTTGCAATTCATTTTGATAATTCAAGAGTTCACAAAAGTCATAAGGTAATGAATTACTTGGTGGAAAACAATGTCAAAGTTGTTCCAAACCCAATTTATTCACCTGATATTGCACCCTCTGACTTTTATTTATTCGGCACGCTAAAAAAGAGAGCTGAAGGACGCGAATTCGCGAGTCCAGATGATCTTGAAAATTTTGTAAGAGAGCAATTTGAGCAATTTTCTCATGATGATTTAAAGCGTGTCTTTCAAGCCTGGATCGATCGCTGCGAACGCGTGATTGGATCCAATGGTGATTATATTTAAATAAACTTTATATATATGTAACTTGTTTATTTCTATTCGCAGTATTCAGGTTTGTGCTAAACACACCTTTGGACACCCTATATTTCCAATCAGATTGAAGAAGGTAAAATGACATGGGAAGAAGCTTGCACCCATGTTCCCATCACCCCAACCCTTCAATCAAATGATTTCAAATATTTAGATGTTTCAAAATCTTTTTTACAAAATCAATTTAGCTTACAGAATATCCCATTGCCTAAAGGCAAGAAAGGTCGTAGGGTCAATCCCTACGACCAAATCAAAGCTCTTGCTGTGATACATGACCACTGGGCCTTTCCCTGTGGTCAAACAAAACAATGGAAACGTTTGAAATTACAACAAATTGATGTATCTTATAGAGAAATACGCAGATACTTCAAAGAAAATCATTTCACCAAGACGCGATTAGAGCATGCCGGGCCAGAAACAGCAGTAAGATATTGGGCGCTTTCACCCAATCTTATCTGGCACGCAGATGTTCATTATTTTAGGGGTGTTCGTGGCCAGTATATTTATGGCATAATCGACGATTTTAGCCGCAAAGTCCTAGCGTGTATACAAATACCAGATATGCTGGCAGCGACGACAGCAAACGTTGCGGCTTCCGCCTTCATTGAATTTGGCGCCCCTTATTGTTTCTGGACCGACAACGGTTCAGAAAATAGGGGCGCCTTTCAAGATCTACTTGATCTTTGGGGCGTCCAATGGCAGCATACAGACTCTCATTCTCCCTACCAAAATGGGAAGATTGAGAGATTCTGGCCGACATTGGAGCGCTGCCAAAGCATTCAGGCTATTCCTGCCTTTATTTGGGAGTACAATAATAACACACCGCATGAAGATCAGTTAGTATGGTTATCAAGTGTACTGAGGCACTGCGCGTCTCCTTACCCCTGATATGTGAATTTGACACTTTACAAAACCGTTAACGTATATTTTACAACACAACGACAACACTAACTTAACATTAAATATTTACAAAGCCGCCAACCACTTCACTTCACTAACGTTTTCACAAACGACTTCACTACTGTAAAAATAAACGTTCTCACTTACAAAAGTATTGCAGCGCTTCCCATTGCTGTGCTTCACATAACAGCTCATAATCTTCTGACTCACTTTCTTCTTCATATAGGTCAAAATCACTGTCAAAATAAATGTTAGTAAGTTTTGACAAAGCTAATGAAACACGTTTACCGTTTGTATCGTATGCTTGTATAAACTTTCCATTCTTCATTCCTTCATAAACGCTCAAACTAACTTTACCCTTTCTCCCTCGTATCTGATAGAATGTATTTTCACGAGGAACGAAGAACAAATTCTTGAACTCATGACCGTTGTAGTTTGTTATCTCAATAGTTTTCGTCATTTACATCCAAATAAAATAAAAATAAAATAAAAAATAAAATAAAAAAATAAATGATATCACCACTCCCACACGTATGAAAACATAGCGCAAAAATAAATTTAGGTGAAGCGGTGAGATCTCACCTTTTTTTCACCTCTTTTCACCCTGTTGAATTCATTGCTTTATAACTCTCTTCCTTGGTTTCTTTTTAGTTGCTTTCTTCACGTCTGTCTCCAACTTGACTGTCTTTCTTCTTCGTCCGTAATGATACCAGTTACTTCCACCAGTCAATGGGTAAATGGTCTTTCGTAAGGGTTTCCATACATTCCATAGGACCATACGGAAGAACTACTGGTGGAGAAGAGTTCCATCGACTCTATTTAAATGCATTGTTTCACCTTTCATCTGGTCATTAAAGTCTTTTGCGTGTTTTGCAAACTCATCGTCCTTTCCTAAAGCATTTTCTGACTCAGTCGCAACCAAATTGGATGCTTTATTTATGAGCCCTATTTTATTTAATCTTAACTTCTTTGCAACCCAGCCTCCAATCTTCCCTTTATTTGCATCTAATGTCTTCGAAACCCTTCCTCCACTCATTTTATTTACTGCGTCATAAGCTCCAAGTGCTTTTGCTCCAAATGCTAATGCTTTTGTTCCCATTGCGCCTAAAGCTGCCCAAGCTACCATTTACACCATATTAAAATCATCTCTCTTCAATATTATCTCATAAAAGTTCTCGTTACTGGAGAAAGTCAATGAAACATAAGCGTTCTCACGGGCTTCCCTCACCGCTTTGCGGTCTATCTAACTTATTTCTTATATCATCTATACGCTTCAAAATGTCTGAACAATTGCTAACATCTTCTACAACAGTTATTTCATCATGAATGACCTTCAAGAACAAGCTCATTTAATATGCTATTAAAATCATCTCAATAATGAGTCCATCCTTTCCATCTTTAGGTAGCACAACATCTTTCATTGAAGAAGGTTCGACAAGTCTTATGTTAAACTTACTGACAAAGTTTGTTATACTATAATGCTTCGGTGGCGAATACATGTAGTTTGAAAGACATAATATAGATTCTTCAGCAAATTCACTTATACTGGATTTTATAACAATGTTCTCACGAGACCAAATACCACCAATTGACAATCTTGTAAGCAATCCTGCTGACCTTCAACTGTAAACGTCGATGGTAACATTCCACGAAGGTCATCTATTGACATCTTTGAGTCACTGAATTTAAATATTTTCTTAAAGCAATCGTCATTATCTAACCATGCAATAGCTTTGAAGTTTTCATTCGAATATACATCTGCTTCATTAAATGTAAAACCTGACTTCTTTGCAGAGATGACTTTAAAATCTATTGAGTTTGTTTCAAAATTATATGCTATGGTAACTTCTGAAGGTAATGGATGTCCTTCCGCAGTCAGTTGTTCTCTCACTACCATTTGAAGCTTTGTGTTAAAAACTTTCATGTCATCTCCTGTATCTAGTTCACATACACAGCAACAGGAAACTATCTTGCTTCTTTGTTTCATCATTATATCTCAAAACATTAAAGTTCTTCAATAATATTGTTCTTCCTGCTGGAATACTTCGAACCTGTCTGATTTCAATAGCTTTCTCACCTCCTACATACTCTACCCAGTGTCTTGGATATTCATAAGTATACTGACTTTCTTGAATTTTGGTTGGTTTCATCATAACATGTTCATAGTATATCTTTATACTCTTGTCAGTTAGACTCGGTGCTATGTTCTGAATATTTCTGACTTGCATTTTTAATGGAGATAAAATGAAGCATTTAATACATGACGTAGATGAAGACATGAATGAAACTACAGACAAACTTAACTCTTCTCTTATTCTTCCTTTCAGTAAGATTATGAGTTCTGTTCAAATGGTGTTATTTCTATTGTGGAAAGATGGGTTCAGGTAAGACATTTAATTTAATTCGTCATATACTCATAACAGAGCGTTTAGGAAACGACTCTTACTATGACCAAATCATTATATCAGCAACTTCAGACTCTATGGACTCAACAGCGAAAACATTTATGTCAAAAGTTCAAGCCTCTGTCGTTAAAGTTCCAGACAGTGAACTCATTGAATTTCTTCAACGTTACATTCGACGTAAGAAAATATTATGCCATCGTTGAATTTATACAGTCAGGAATGCAAAAGACTTCTGAGGAGATGGAAAGAATTATTGACAAACACCACTTACGTCATACTCAGGAGTTTACGATATGAAACGACTACAAACTACATTCTGTCAAAACTTTCAAAATACCCCTTCAAAAAATATCCATCAAACACTCTGCTCGTTTGTGACGACTTCGCCGGAAAAGGTTTAGTGTCAAAACCTGACTCACCATTAGCTAACATCATAACTAAAGTCAGACATTACCATTTAACTGTAGCAATACTTATGCAAACATGGAGGTTTTTAGCTTTAAACATAAAACGTCTCATAACTGACTTCGTTATCTTTCAAGGTTTCTCACGTTATGATATTGAACTCATTTGGAAACAGTCAGGTATAACATTACCTTTTGAAGAAATTTGGGAAGCATATAAGTCTCTCATCTCTCCTCGTTCATACCTTGAGATTCATATCATGACTAATACCATTAAAGTCAAAAATATTCCATGGGAACGACCAACATTGTTTTAAAGTTTAACCTTCAATTGACTGATGGTAAACAAATTCCATGCATCTCTGTCGCCATTTCTGTTAATATTTTTGCTGTCATTCATATCATCCACTTCCCATCCGTTAGCTTTTGAGGATATGTGTTAGAATAGCTGTTCTTAAATGAAGGCTTTTCCCTTGAGAGCATAAACTCTATAACTTTCTGCATACTTTATGTTTGAACCTCCTGAGCCATCATTGACATAAATTTTTATAGGCTTCCACCCTTTGTTCATGTTCCTGCTTCTTCCCTTAGCTCTTTTGTTCAGTAGTTCTACATCTTTATACACAGCTCCTGTCTCAGTGAATTCAACAATATTTTCATTCGTTAGCTTTACATTCAAACCCTTGTCGAGTGTATTGTTCATTTCATACATATAAAAGGTTTTTATTCTATATGAAATGAGAAGCAAATCCATCTTAGCTGGTGCCGTTAATGTTCCAATTGAACCAACATCAAATGTTGACTCACGAACGACAAACAATATTGTCATAAAGAACTATAGTTCAGAGTGTTTGAAAGAAAAAGAACCAGAACTGAAATCCGTGAATTTAAACTCAGCTTCAAACGCTAACGCTACATCAGATGTTAAGTTAGAGTATCCACCACTGGACCAAATTCTTTCAAGAGAAGCCAACGACAACCTTACATAAATGTTCAAACAAATCCTTCAGATAACGTAGACCATTACCTTCTTCAGTTATACCAAACAATTTTACTCAAAGACGATAAGAAGCTTTTGACAAATCTTATAAGCAAGAACCAAATAATTCTAACAAAGGAGGACCTTGAAAATGTTATCACGAATAACAGGAAACAATGTGTCATTGACTATCTCGACCCTGAAATCGAATGCTGTGGTCAAACGCCACCATTCATGAAAATAGGTAACATCCGCATCATTGAAACACCAGGAACTACAGGAGTTGAGTTTAAGTATAAATATTCGAACGAGTATACAAAACTTTCAACAGAATATAAACTTTGCTTGAAATATGTTTTAGTAAATTAAAGCAATTTGTAATATCTATCCAAAACTTCTTCAACAGTATCGAACTCATCTTCATAATGCAAACCTAATCTTATTGACTTGGTGCAGTTTTCACTAACACAATATAGCGCTTTGCGCTCGGCGCCTTTGACGCCTTTTTCTGTTCTCTTGACTGACATAACTAACTCATTTGTTTCATCAAACAGCAATAACCAAAGTTCATGACCTAATACATAACATTCATACTTTATATTTTTAGCTCTGAGTTCTCTTGTAAGCTGTTGCATTTAATATTTTCTAAAAAGTCAACTTCAACAGTCATTCGCACTGGTGCCTTCAGTTCTACAGGCTCGCCTTGAAAGTCAACAAGTCTGAATTGCATGTCTTTCAAATTATGAGGACTAATGCGAATCCATTTACCTAAATGAGTTGCTATGACAGGAACGTTTGGAATGAACATTGAATTGACTGCATAACAGAAAGATTTATATTCTACTGAACCTTTACTATTAACTCCTGAAATACCTGTGACATTAGCTATTTTTGACTCAATGTATAAACAATTACCATAACATACGTATGGAACAGATTTCATCTCAATCGTTTTGTCAACACTTTTCAAAGGAAATGTCATATGGTATGCTCCCAGAAGCAATTGAACTCTATGACTCATTCGTGTTATCTTAAACTCCTTTGCATAACTGAACTTCAAAACTCCTGCAATAAGTTTAACATTCATTAAGTTTTCTTCGTTATCCTTGTTTATTGTAGTATTTATGAGAGCATTTAACACTCCAGCTAATGTTTCCATCTTATATTCTACATTATTGTGAAATCTTATTTCGTGCTTCTTTCCATCTATTTCAAACTCCATGAAATCTGTTTCATCTGTTATGACAAAAGTTGCGATAGTATTGAAGTCAACAACTCTGAAAGCAAGTGCTTCATTCTGTAGACCTAAGTTTGTTTGAAGCTTTACTGTTCCATATTCGTTTGGGTCTGTACTTTGCAAATAGAACAACATTTTATTCTCATTAAAATATGACTATTGCTGCATATGCGTATGAAACAAATGAAGCAAGAAGAGCACATGAACTAGTAAACGAAAACTCAACTTTAACCATTGAAGGCAATGATTTAGTCATTGACGATGGAAAAACTAAAAAAGTCATTGATTTCGATACTTTTAACACTTATGACCCATTCATTACAACAAGTAAAGTTCCTATTATAAATGATGGAACGGTGCAATATATAAATTCTACAGTAGATGCCTCATTAGTGAAAGTATTAAATGTTCTCATTGAATTGTTAAAGAGCTTTCGATTTGACGACAACATTAAATGCCTAAAGAATTTAGTCATGAATGAGAAACAAATTCTCGGCGTTGCTGGTAGCAGTAATGATGTACACCTTATGACATTAGAATATTATAACGAACATAAAGATGAACTGAAAGGAGAGAAGGGTGACACCGGACCTCAAGGACCACAAGGAATACAAGGAATACAAGGAATACAAGGAATACAAGGACCTCAAGGCGAAAACGGTTTGGATGGAAAGGATGGAAAGGATGGAAAAACTGCTAAATCATGGATATGGGACCTTATAAATACTGGTTTAACAGCTGCTTCATATGGAGTTCTTCAATACCAAATCGGAAAGATATGGGCAGTACTTGGTGAAGAAGTTTTAAATGACGTTAAAAATGCTTTGAACTTCATTTCAAATGGTTCGGATACTATTAAAACTTTATCTGGTTGGATGCAAGAAACAAGGAGTCAAATAGATACTGTAAGACGTATAGCAAACAATGCACGTACGGGATTGGATACTTTACGACAAGCACAAAATACACTAAAGGAAGCAAATGATATTCTTGGCTCAGTATCAGACATGCATGAAGATTGGCTTAAAGGTATTGACAAATCTTTAAAAAATCACAGTCAGTCTATTGCTGACTACAAGAAAAGTATAGATTTTTTACATAGTGCTATGGACGTACATGATGGAAGCATAAGGAACTTACTTAATGCTAACAATAACTTACCAGGAACTATTAAAGCATTTATAAAGTCCTTTGTAAAACCTGGTGCTCTAACATTTAGGTCTTTGAGAGCAAGAGCATTGAAGTCAAGAGATGCAGAAACTCCAACAGAACCTACAGAAGGAACTGAAACAACAGAAACTCCAGAAGAACCACCAAAACCAACAGCTAATGAAATATTGTTCGAATATTTTCCAAGGTACTCTGTTCTCATTGCATACATTCAAGAAATACTTAAGAAAGCAGACTTGACTTTAGGAGATGATGAAAGTTCTGTATATCTTTCGTTCCAGTTTCAAATAGCAGAACTTTTGAGACAGATATGCTTAATGTATGACAACATCTCTGATTTCACAAGATATGATGACGACCATGACCCCGAACACGGTGAAGAAGTTTTACAAACATCCATTAAGACAGGAAAGGTTTTAACACAAAGTCTCATTATTGACACCAAAGATGGCGAAGTGGATGTTCTTCAAGAGCTGAAGAAAAATACTTCTTCGGGAGGTGGTGGTAGGCATGAACTTGAAATAAATGAGATAGAAGAGAAATTAGCCGAAAAAGCAGATAAAGAACATAAACACAATATCTCCGATATAAATGAACTTCAAGCTACATTAAATAGTAAAGCGGACAAAAATGAACTTGACGCAATGAACAAAGTTTTGAAATCTCATAAACACAATATCTCCGATATAAATGAACTTCAAGCTACATTAAATAGTAAGCGGACAAGAACCATGTTCATTATATAACTTCAGACGAACAGATTATAACGGACTACCATGGATATTTAACACGAAGTGATGAAGCGAAGACAAAAAATGTTAATGAAAGAAGATATAAATACATTCGTGCTAAAGGTTATGACATAAGCTGTACTGTACAGTATGATGTAGCTAAAGCACCAGAAGCATTTGGTTATACCTGTGAAATTTATGCCTCTACTTTCAATGTTAACGGTGTACTAGTTGAACCAAGATTTACTTTGAGAGTTAAGGCAAAAATAACGTTTGAAGATGCTATTAAAAGTAAAGCTGAAAAAGTTGAACTCGAAGCAATGAACAAAGTTTTGAAATCTCATAAACACAACATCTCCGATATAAATGAACTTCAAGCTACATTAGACAGTAAAGCTGACAAGAACCATACACATAAATCCTTCACTACTGTTAGAGCTGATGACATAATATTGAACTTTGACCTTGGTTCAAGTGCACCTTTAGAGAATCCAAGTACAAGCGTAAAAGATACTCTTAACAGTTTAGATAAGAGTTGCAGGAACATTGAAAGTCATGCCAGAAACTTTGAAGCACATGAACTACCAACAATGTTAGATAAGAAAGCAGATAAAACTTATGTGGATGCAGAACTAACAAAGAAATTTCGAAACCAGATACAATGACATTTACAACAGAAATTATAAATGGTGAACCAGCAACTCCATTTGAATTTGTTAGAGGGTCTTCAACCAGATACTTTTGAATTTTTCTTGGATAATTCTATTGAACTAACATTACATTATAAAAGTGGAACAAATGCAACATTTCATCCGGGAGATACATTCCAAATGGTATTTAATGACATAAGTTCTTTAGAATATGTTTATAGAGTTATGAGCATATATGATTTAATATATCCTATAGGAGCTGTTTATACGTCTATGAATCCAATAAATCCAAACACTTTATTTGGTGGTAGATGGTATGAAATAGTTGACAGTTTTCCATTCTACACTAATACGCAGTCAATGAAGATGGGAGGTTCAAAGAAAATAGGTATTGAAAACCTTCCTTCACATATGCATAGGTTCAGTGGAAGAACATCTGTGGAAGGAAACCATTCACATTCAATAACAAAAGAGGTTATACAAATCTTGCAGCGGGTTCGGATAGACAGGGAATGCATAGATATGATATTTCAACTGACCCAGTAGATTCAAGCACAGGTATTTTCTGTGGAACTGCAGGAAATCATACACATGTTGTAGCTGGTATTACAGACCCAGCAGGTAATGGAAAAGATTATATGCCTCCTTATATAACAATGCACGCTTGGATACGAGTTGGTTAAAATCTTTAACTTTACATAAATGAGCTTGAAAGAAGTATTCGAACAACATCCATGGAGGTCATTTAAGAAGTTCAATGAAGCTGCAAAGAGTTGGGATTTACTAACAGAGCTGAAGTGAAAAGGTTCTTTGACAAAAATGTTGTACATCAAACAAAAATAAACCCTTACGACTACTTTTTACCAATTTACTCCAACGCTCCTGACGCATACCAATTTGACACTCTCATTCAAAGCAGAAAAGGAGGACATAAACCATTCCTCATCTTCATAAATGTTAACACTCGTAAAGCATATGCATATCCAATGAAAAATAAAGGAACTCGTGAAGTGTTAAGAGTTTTACAAAAGTTTGTAGCAGAACATAACCCAAGTACTTTAACATCAGACCAAGACAGTGCATACCTCAGCAATGAAATCACAGAATTTCTCATTAAGCATAACATAACTCACTACACTACTGAAGACCATAACCATAACATACTCGGCATCATAAACCGCTTCATAAGGACTCTCAGAGATTTAAACCAAGAGCGAGACTTTACCGAAGAAACAATGAAACATTTTCTCGAAGTATATAATTCCTCAACACATTCTACAACAGGACATACACCAAATTCAATGACACAACAACAAGAAGAAAAGTATATACAAAAGAAACGAAGCCAAACACAAAATATCAGAAATTCAACACAATTTACCCTCATTCCTGGTACAAAAGTTCGTGTAGTTCTTGACGACAAACCGTTGACAAAGAAACGTTTAAGGTTAAGTCGAAATTATTATATCGTAGACTCTACGCAAGGTAATGGATATCTTATAAAAGCTGCCGACGACTCTATTGCGTTTTATCCTCGACATAAATTAGTCGAAAGTAGTAATGGCAAACTTGCTGAAACCATTGACGAAGCAAAGCGAGGAGTGGTTATTGAAATACTTGGCTATAACACAAACGATGACACTTATAAAGTAAGATATGAAGGAGGCGTTGAAGATGTTATACCATCTAAGAACTTGAGAGAGTCGAAGCCAACACATCTGGGACCATTAGAGCGGGAGTACTGGAAAGACAAAAATATACCAGAAAGAATAAGAAAATTCTTCTAAACTTTTTCATTAGATGTAAATCAGACAAAAATATAATTTAGGTGAAGAGGTGAGATCTCACCTGTTTTTTCACCTGTTTTCTCACCCTCGTGAATTTTCATGAATTTCCTTAAGATAGAAAAAATAAAGTTAGTTTTATTTTTATTTATTTTTTTATTTTGTATGTAAGAACAGAAATGTCAGTCGAAGCAAAAACATTCACGAACAAATCTAATGGTGAAACATTCACAAAAGGCACTTATAACGGTATTGAAGTCTTACGTAGAGACAAGGATGGTTACATTAATGCAACAAAGATGGCAAGAGAAGCAGGAAAGTTAAACCATTTAAACAGATTTCTCAATAGTGCTAAAATGCAGGAAATTCTTGAGTTTTGGTTGAAAGAATACGGTCGAGCCAAAAGTGGCTCAACCTCAAAACAAGCATTTTATGAGCTTACTAAGGGCGTTATGAATGAATTCAAAGGTATTTACATACATGCTGACCTCGTTCATTTTGTTGCTGAATGGTGCTCTGTAAAGTATGCATTTTATGTCAAAGATATTATGGACTCCATAGACAAGAAAGTTCATGAGAAGTTAGATGAAGAAGAACTCGAAGATACAGTGGAGAATGCTAAACCTTTGTTCGAAGAAGAAGTTGGAAAAATGTGTGAAAAACAATTAGAACATGAACGTGAGATATATTATGGTTATAGAGATTCTCCATACGAACTAGACCAATGGGAACAAGAAGATTTAAAGAGAGAATTTAGAGAATATGAACTCGCTAAGATAGCATTTGAAGCTGCAGAAAAGAAGTTAAAAGTTTGGGGTCGTTTTGTAAAAAAATATTGTGAGTAAATGAACCATTTATTTTTATTGAATTCACCAAAAAATATATTTTATCGTTAATGTTTTTAGGTTATTCAATAATTAATTATTTTTGAAGAACTGAAGGTGTCACCATGTCACCATGTCACCAGGTCATTTAACTTCTCTGAAAAAATGAGACAACATGACATTTTGACAACACAGGAGGATGGCAGTTATGAATTATTTTTGAAGAACTGAAGGTGTCACCATGTCACCATGTCACCAGGTCATTTAACTTCTCTGAAAAAATGAGACAACATGACATTTTGACAACAACACAGGAGGATGGCAGTTATGATGCAGTCCAAAAATAAAGTTAGTTTTAAAATTATTTTTATTTTTTTATTCCTATATAAATGACGGCAACAAACAACAACAGCAACTATATCGTTTCTGATGAAAAAGTTATTGATTCATTAGTTGAGGAATTAGTTGTGGCAGAAACTAAAACCCTCAACGAAAGAATTGGTGAAAACAAGATTGATTTACATAACTACCTCAAACATGATGGAGGAAGAGGAAGGAAAACTGGTATGGCTTTATTAGTAAATAAAATTTCAAATTTAACGATTATAGATGTTGATATCAATAAATCGTACAATGATGAACTTAAAGAAACAGTTAGAAAAGACATTTTATCAAAACTTTCGGATAAAGATGTTATCGTTAAAACCGCTTCAGGAGGTCTTCACATTTATTGCAACACTAATTTCTTCTATGCAGTTTCGAACAGAATGATTAAATGTTATTCCTGCAATGATTATGATATTGATATAATGACTTCTATGGATGATTCAAAGCGTTCATTAGTGGTTATGGCTGATTCAAGAGTTCGCAAGAATGCAACAGAACCAATCAATACATACTCATTCATTCGCGGAAGTTACGATTCAACATTAACCAGAACAGTGAATGATATATTAAATGATTTGAATATTAAGGTAAGAGTTGAACAGAAGAATGAAGAAATAAAGACTATCATGAATGAAAACAAAGATGTAAACATTGACGATAAACTTGCCCAGAGCATAGTTGATGGCATCTGTGATTTTGAAGTACATAATGACGGTGGAAACATGAATTTAGAAAAAGAAGTTACATTATTCACACTGTTTCAAGCAATTAATTCGTTACCTAATCATTTAATTAATGAAGCATACGATAATGTTTATAACTTCTGCAGTTTAACAGAAAATGCAAAAAGTAATTTTGAAAAAGCACGTAGTAGATATGCACATTTAATGACTTCTCCATTTGTTTTAGTGAAGATTCTAAAACTATATCAAAAGGAATATTATGATGAATACGTTTTGCCTTTATTACGCAAGCCAAAAATAACATTTGATATCAAACTTGATGACTCGTTTTTGATAACAGATATTAGACGCAAGGCTGAAAATCATCAGTATAAAAACAGTTCTGAAGTAATTGAGGATTTATCACGTGTAATCCGTTTTGTAGATTGTGGAAATAAATATTTCATTCAGAAAGATTACAACATACACGACAAAATGAATCAAATATCATTCGTTCTTCAATCAAACATGAAAGAGTCACTTAAAATGATTAAGTTATTTAAAGAAGAAGGTAAAACAATAACAGCATGGGACGTACTACTAAATCAATTGTCTTCATTAACCGTTAAGGGTGTTTGCTTTAAATCTGATTCCCCAGATGTTTTCTCAACGTTTCAGGGTTATAAATACAACATTCTCGAAAAAGTAGATTACTCAAAAATTGAGATGTTTATGGATTTCATTAAAGAAGTCATATGCGATAATAACGATGAAGTGTATAAATACCTTCTCGGCTGGATTGCATCAATGATTCAACATCCTGGAATCAAGAATGAAACAGCAATTATTTTGAAAGGACTTCAGGGAACAGGTAAAAACAGATTCACGGATATTATTTCTGAACTTCTCGCCGGTTATTCATGTAAAAACATTACCGAAATAGGTGAGCTAACGGGTAATTTCAATTCAGTAGTTGAAAATAAAATGTTTCTTGTACTTAATGAACTCAAGAATGTTGGTGAAGACAGACTCGCAAACTTCAACGCTTTGAAATCAATTATAACGGATAATGAGATTAGAATTAATGAAAAGAATCAACCCAGAAGAACTGCTCAGAACGTTGCAAACTTCATTTTCGTAACTAATAACGTTTACCCTGTCAAAATTGAAGTTGGAGACAGAAGATACGTAGTTTTAAGAGTTAATGGTAAATTCAAGGGTCAATTTGATTACTTCAAGAATTTAATGGATTCATGCACAAAGGAATTTTATGATAACCTTTTAACATATTTTATCAATTACGACCTTTCATCATTTAATGTACGAATCATACCGATGACTAAAGCCAAACAAGATTTAATAGAATTATCAACAAATCCTTTTAGATGTATGGATAAATACACATTATGATGAATTGTGTGCAGGTATGATATGTAAAAATGCTCTATTCTGCAAACCATCAGACATGAAAGACAAGAATTTCCAAATGAGCATTAAGGATAAATTGTGATAGGAAACAGAGAAGAATAGACGATAAACAAACATGTGTTATGTTTGTGTTATGAAAGAAGAAATGAAAGGATTATATAAACAGGTTGAACCAAACGATAATGAGGATTCATTTACTGACGATGAAATACCTGTAAATGATGCTTTATAAAGTATGATTGGAATTTATTTTTGCATTAATCCTCCTGTGTTGTCAAAATGTCATTGTGTCTCATTTTTTCAGAGAAGTTAAATGACCTGGTGACATGGTGACATGGTGACACCTTCAGTTCTTCAAAAAATAATTCATAACTGCCATCCTCCTGTGTTGTCAAAATGTCATGTTGTCTCATTTTTTCAGAGAAGTTAAATGACCTGGTGACATGGTGACACACCTTCAGTTCTTCAAAAATAATTCATAACTGCCATCCTCCTGTGTTGTCAAAATGTCATGTTGTCTCATTTTTTCAGAGAAGTTAAATGACCTGGTGACATGGTGACATGGTGACACCTTCAGTTCTTCAAAAATATATTTTTGCTTAAATAGCTTCAGGGTCTATTTCTTCAACCATTTCACTTCCTTCGTCAATGTCAATTGAAGCTTCTTCAACCTTTGGTAAGAACTTTTGTATGAATCTTTGTTCGTTATTGTCTTCAGAGATGAAGGATAATATTTCACATTTGTTTCACCCTTCTTATATTCTTTCTGTTCGGAAAGATTCATAGCAATACTGAAGAAGTCAATGTTAGAGTTTTTATGACAGTATAATGAGTATCTTTGACATTCACGAAGAAACTCTTTTGTTTCAAAAACTACTGCTAACTCTTGTGAAGTATAACGTTTGCGGTCAATGACGATAGCTAATGGTCTGACATACTGACCAAACTTAGATTCTTTCACAAACTTCTTGTTAAAGATAACATTAACGTTTGAAGCATTATTGAACTCATTCTTGATGGCATTAGCGAGAGCATTGTATGAAAAGAACTTGCAATCTTGCATGTGTTTCATTAAAATAAAAATATTAAATTATTTTGAAAAATAACTAAAAAAAAATCTAATCTAATTTTTTCAAAAATATTTTTTTTATTTCCTACTAAAGATGTATCGGAAGTTGTCTAAGTTAGAACACTCGGAAATAAAACAACTTCTTACAGAAGCTAATATAGATGTTGCAAAGCATTACGCAACAAACAAAAAAGCACTCGCTGACTTCATTAAAGACTATAATGGTGCAATAAGTTATGATAGAATTCATGATTACATTAATAACAAAACATTTCCTTTAAATGACGTTGCTATTGACTTATATCATAGACGTTCAATACCTCATGAAGTAAGGCGTGAGATGTTTGACATAACAAATGCGAACGTTGGTCATACTCGTAAAGCTCTTTCACATGATGTTCGTCAAGAAATGTTTGACATAACAAATGCGAACGTTGGTGAAACAAGAAGAAGAGACGACACACTGAAACAACAGAGAAGAGAGATGTTTAAGAGCGCTATAGAACAAGTTCGCAAAGCTAACGATGTCATTCGTTCCATTGACGACAAACCAAAAGAAGGTGAGAGATGGTTAAAGAAAGATGAAGAGAATAGGAAGAGAAATGTGAAGTCAGGCAATAGACTCATTGACTTTAACATCGAAGCTTTAGATGAACCAAACAGAGACTACTTACACAAACATTTCGGTAAGGTTTTCATGAGACTCTTAGAGAAAATTAAAATAAACTCCCAACAAAGATGGATGGTATGTTATAAACTTGGTGGAAAGTATGAATGTTCTACGTTAAACCTCAATAATTTTGGAACACTACTACATCAGCTCTTGAAGGAGAACTTTATATCAGAGATAGAAGCAAATGCTGCAGGTATTGTTGAAATGCACTATGACTTCTTCTTGACAAACATAAAGAATCTTACCGAAATAAAGATGTATGATTTAACAGAATATGAAGGCTTAACGATGTCAGATGTAAAGAAAGGCAAACCAAAAAAGAGACCATATAGAGATGAAAGCACACTGACAAATGACCAGAAAGCCATTTTGGAAGCTCTTAAGCAAACAGGAAACCCAGCACTTATAGAAAGCTTTTGGAAAGATAATGGTGAAAAGAAGTTTTATAAGAAGAGAAGCGGTCAGTTCTGGAAGTATCTTTGCACATTACCTATAAATCTTGAACGCTACCAAATCTTCAATGAACTGAACAAAAGAACTGCAACACTTATGACAGAAGACAATTGTTTCGTTTATGCTTGCATTCAGGCTGGAGTAGATGGAGAGACTATTGACCACATGAGAGAAGTCATTCGTGTTAGAGACTTTCCTCAAAGTAAAGTACAAGAAATTTCTGACGCAACAGGTATAGCATTTAATGTTACCATTGGTTACTTCAATGACTCAAGACATAATGAAATAAAGAGATACATACCAAAAGAATGTGAAACTGTTCGAACTATTGACTTACTTCTTGTTGAAGACCACTACATGCTAAATGAAAGACTTCCAATGACAACATATTTCATTCGCAACTATATAGAAATTCTCAAAGCTTGTGGTGGAATGAACATTGAGAAACAGATGAAAATATATACAAAGAGAGAGAACAAATATGTAGTTCGTTATGATAGAACTACACCACTATGGGATGTTATGAAAACATTGTGGGAGTGCAAATATTTCGAACCTATTTCTTATGGAGAACTTTTCACATATACGACTGACTTATATAAACAGAACCTTGCACCATTTAAAGATTTGACATATGCTCCAAAGTATTGTGTACAACTGAAGAAGAAAGCAGAGTCAAAAGAAGTAAATAAAAATAAGTGCAAGTTCATTCCTGAGCACGTTTTCTTTGCTGACTTTGAGTGTAGTACCGATGGCTTTCATAAAGCTTTTAACATATGTTACGACAGTGAAGATGGTTCAGTGAGTGAAAACATTTGGGGTCAGAACTGTGCAACAGAATTTTTGGAGCGACTTCCTGACAAGAGTTTAATATATTTCCATAACCTCAGCTATGACATAAACTTCATCTTAAGACACATGACAGAAGTGAAAGGAACTCCCATCATTAAAGGTTCACGAACAATGCAAATAACTGGCTTATATAAAGGAAGGGCAATTATTATAAAAGACTCTTACAGTGTTATAAATAAGAAACTTAAACTATTTCCTGCTATGTTTAACTTACAAACAGGACCGAAAGAAGTATTTCCATATAACTACTACAGCAGTGTTTTGTTAGCAAATGACAACAGAACTGGTGTCATTTCTGAAGCATGTAAGTTTGTCAAGGATGCAGATACGTTCATGAAGAACATAGATTCCATCAAAGGTTGCAGAATAGATGAGAACCACTTCGACTTAGAAAAGTATAGCACATTTTATTGCAAACAAGATGTAAGAATTTTAAGAGAAGGTTTTGTTAAGTTCCGCAATGACATATTGAAAGAATTGATTTAAACGTTTATGACTACGTTAGTATTTGTTCTATTGCTAACAAATTGTTTGAGAACAGAGTGTACTTCCCGAATGGAAATTTATATGACCTCTCAAATAAACCAAGAGAATTTATTTCGAGATGCATTCAAGGTGGAAGATGTATGTTGTCAGATAACATTAAACAAAAGAGCGAAAAGAAACTCATTGCTGATTTCGACGCTGTTTCATTATATCCATCCGCTATAGCAAGACTTTATACTTTAGAAGGTATTCCAAAGGTTATGAAGAAAGAAATGTTAAGCACAGAGTATCTCATGAGACATTTATTCGATGACGACCAAAAGGAACCCATTGGTGAAAAGTTTATGTCTGGCTTCTTTGTTCTCATTAAGATAACAGAGATTGGAATACATAGACACTTTCCTTTAATAGTTTGTGACCCTGAACTAAATCCAGAACTTAATGTTCCCAGAAGTTCAAACACTTGCTGTTTAATGTATGTTGACCATATAACATTACAAGACCTCATAAAATATCAAGGTGTCAAATGTGAAGTGTTGCAAGGATACTATTACGATGGAAACAGAGATATTAGAATAAGAGATGAAGTAAAGAAGTTGTTTGAGTTAAGGTTAAAGTATAAGAAAGAAGGAAATCCTTTGCAAGAAAATATAAAGCTCATTCTGAACAGTATTTATGGCAAAACTATTCTATCTCCTATTGAGTCAAAAATAACCATAGTAAATGACAAAGATGCTATAAGATATGCCATCAGAAACTACAACCATATAGTGAAGTTCGAAGGTTTGGATGGTTCAGATAAAACTATTTTCAAGCTAACGAAAAGTATTTGCAGACACTTTAACTTCTGTCCACTTGGTGTTAACATTCTGTCTATGTCGAAGAGAATAATGTGTGAAGTATTCTGTACTGCTGAGGACTTAGGAATGGACATCTTTTATAGCGATACCGACAGTATGCATCTCTACAATGAAGATATCCTCGTTTAGCTGAAGAGTTTGAGAAACGTTATGGAAGAGTTCTCATTGGTAAAAACCTTGGTCAATTTCATAGCGACTTTGCAGAAATCACACCTGGAAAACAAAGTTTAGCATACAAGTCAATATTTTGTGGAAAGAAGACTTACATAGACTTACTCACGAATGATTTAAATGAAGTTGCATTTCACTGCAGAATGAAAGGCGTGAAGCAAGATGTTATTGCTTTAACCGCTAATGAAATGTTTCCTGACTCTGTTCAGTGTTTCTATGATGAAGATAAAGGTTTAATGGTTCCGCAAGGAAAATTTGACAAAGACTCTGAGTTCAGTGTTATGAAGTTATATAAAGCACTTTATGACGGTCAAGAGATTGGATTTGACTTATGTAAGTCTGCTACACCTGCATTTGACGAGAAGTTTAACTTCTCAATAACGACTAAAACAAGCTTTATTCGTAAGTTGAAGTTCTGAGGTCATTTATTTTGTCAGCAATGAGGTCATTCGTGATAAAAATAAGCCGCTAGCGCAAGGGCGAAGCCCATGAGGTCATTTACAATACTGCGATGTAGAGTTTAAGAGTTGTGCTTCAATGTAGAGACAGTCCTTATGGTCTGGAGGTAGCAAAACAGGTGCTTTATGGTCATGAGTGGAGAACATGTCTATCCAAAACTCACGATTGAAGCCAGTAAGCTTGTAATACTTAGGATTTGGCAGTGGTGAAGTTCTTGTATGACCAATGAACTCATTTTCAACTCCCTTACTTAAGTTGAATATAATATAGCTTGCTTTCTATCCAAATGCCAGGTGTTACAATCTTTGAAAATTCATTTTCCTCGGAAGCATTGCATAATAATTGAAACATTTTTGAAGTCATCATTTGGTTCAGAGATTTGAAATCTTATACGTAATGGATTTTTTTTCTTTTTAGCTACTTCATTGAATGGTGAGAATACAATGAATTGACAGTCATGAGTTCCATCTTCATTTTCATTAAATTCATAATGAAAGTCTATAAGTTGTGGCCGACTACCTTCTTCCTTCAGTTGTGCAAAAAACTCACGTAAAGGCTGTAAAGTTTGTACTTCAATGTTGAACTTTTTCTCGAACATTTCATTGAAGGAAATCATACATTGCAACAATGTTGTATCGTCTTTAAAGTATTTGTATATGTGAATGTTTTGGGCGCTTAAAGACTGTTCGTCATTTTCTATCTCGACTTGAAGTATAAAGTCAACCTTTCTGAAAGCACGTGTTATATACATAGATGTTATGCCAATGTACTTCTCTTCATTAATGTTCACAATCCAGTCTGTTGGAAACTTAAACGTTACTCTGTTCCCCTTTATTTTGACGTCAGGGTTTTCACTACTGAACGCAACAGATAAGGTATTTGTCTATACATTTAATTCGGATAAAAATAAACCATTTACTCTTTCTTTGCTTCAGCTTCTTTAGCTTTTGCTTCAGCTTCTTCTCTAGCTTTCTTCGCCAGCAAACGTGGGTTCTTTTGTCTTCCAGCAGCTAATGCAGCAAGTTGTTTTTCACTAAGTTTTCTCTTTGGTCTCTCTGGCTTTTGTTCTTGTTTTTGTTCCTTCAGTTCGGATAAAATTTGCTCACGAATTTCTTTCTTCAATGCTTCAACATCTATGACCCCTTGGGTCTTGTCCGTAGGGCTTGTCTGAGTCATTTGACTGCAGATAAAAAACAAAATTAAAACTTTAACCGGTGTAAAATGAGCTTGTCAAAATCAGAGCGAGAGTCTATTATATTAAATGACGCCAGAGGAATACAACATCCTTTCTATTACGTAAGTCAGAGTAAAGATGGTAAAATATACGTAAGAAAAAGAAAGGTTCCATTAGCGAATGCAGAAAGCGACAACATTAAGGTGTATGGCAAGGGTGAAGTCCACGAAGCCCATGTTAAGCCTTCTATTCAAACTGAAAAGTCAATAGAACAAGAAGAAAAGAAGCCAGATGTACTTTCAATAACGAACCAAGAGCTTATTGCAAAGTTTGTGAATTTCATTGAAAAACAAACCGAGTCAAAGAACCCTGACCCGCCAGTGAAAGAAGTTGAGACAAAAGAGAATGTACAGTTCATTGAAAATGTCAAGAAACAACTTCCACCACGAATGCCAAGAAGAAGAGTGAGAATAATGAAGTAAATAGATATTTTTATCCGAAGTAAATACATGCAGAACGAACAGTTAAACGAATTTACTCCAGCAGAGCATATTCATCAGATTCGCTCATATTTCGATATCATAGACAATGCAGTTCAAATTGGTGACACTAATAGAAAATATTCTGACGCAAAGATTCCATCACAACCTGGAACTGCTAAAGATAACACATGGGTAACATTCAATCTCTCACCTCCTGGTGAAAATATGTTGGACCTTTACAATACATTCATTACGTATAAAATGGAAGGTCAATTTATTGTAGATAAAGAAATTGGTTCAGGTTCCAATAAAACAAACCCACCAGGATTTTGGATTGGTTTCGATGACGCTTTCTATGCAGTTGCTGGATATCAAATCCTTGCAAATGGTCGTATCGTATATTCTCAAGACAACGCAAGAGAAGAAGCATATATAACTTCAAACTCACAAACTACCGAACAAATAAAGAAAGTAGATGTTTTCTCAAAGACTCGACATGAAGATGTATGGAGTCATTCGGGAACATGCAGAACAGGACAAATTGTTAGTGGTCCAATTACAGCAGGAAAATCATTTGATTTTAAGCTTCGTTTAAGAATTCCTGTTAGAAGATTCCTTCCATTAGAAGCTATTCGATTTATTCCAGCTTTTGCAGGAAACATTCAGCTTAAAGTAAAGTTCAGTAGCGACGCCTTACAATGCACATCTATATCTGTAAATGATATCATTGCTTTCAATCCAACTCTTAAAGTTGCATTTGCTTCAGATTCAAATCCACCGACAAATAAATTTGTTCCATGGAATGAACCATTCACTATGATAACGAAGGCAGTAGAAGCTAGTGGAACAGTTACTATTACAACTGTAACCCAGCAACTATTTCGAACAAAGATGGATTTTAATGAATGTTTCATTCATCCAAAGTCATTCTCTTTAGACCCTAACATTTATACAGAACTTGTAGAACATTATACAAACGAGGCTTTATGTTTTCCTGTTAAAGTTATGGATTGGATTCCTATGGATGGTTCATTTTCAAAGAATACAGATAGTTCAAGTGCAACATTTACAGCAGCTTATACGCCTATTAATGTTAAAAGTATTTGGGCACTATTTAGAAAGAAAGACAACTATTATGTTAATTTTGAGAACCCTAAGTTTAAATATCTTCAGCTTTCCATGGGAGCTTATGGAAATATGCCTGCAGAACCCGAAAAATCATATGGACCTGTATTTTATGAAATGGTTGCGAACGCTTGCAATACAAACAATGATATGATAGGATTTAATGAAGATGTTATGAGGTCATTGGTGGATGATGGTAGTGTGGAACATAAATGGGATAGCTATGACAACACACATTTCTTATGTGGTTTTCCAACTGAAGTGGACTTTTGCTTCCAGCAAGGTCAAACATCTACTGCTCCAATAACATACAAATTGTCTGTTAAAGGACCTATTGAACTAGCAACTGAAAATGTACCAAAGCCACTTATTGGATTTATGAGGGATTGTTGCTTTGCCATTCAGGTGCGTGCTAATGGCATCCCCATAATAAGATTAGATGACTATAACTTAGCAACTGACGACAGTGAGGAATAAAGGATGAACGTTTATTTTTAAAGCTTATAAATGAGTTCTTCATCAAGCTCTCGTGAACCTTCACCATCTATGAAACAAACTTTACCAAACGATTATGGAGCACCTATTGAATATTTCTTACGAGCTGCACAATGGCAAAGAGCAGTCTCACCAAGGTTAGGTGTTCCACCAGCTCCTGTCAAAAATAGCATTTGGTCAAGTCCTTATATAAGATATGGTCTCCCACTAGGTTTGCTAGCTACAGCAGGAGCAGTTATGATGTTGAAAAGAAATAAAGCAAATGTTGTAAATAATACTGAAGTAGCTGAAGTTAAACAAACTCCAACGCCTTCACAAGCAAAACCTTCAATGACTCCTGAACCTATGGAAGTACAAACTCCTGTTCAAAAGTCAACTCCTAAACCGACTCCAACATTTAAACCAGAACCTACTCCTCAAATAAATCGTAAAACTCCTGCGTTTCCTTACTGAAAAAATAACGTTATTTTTATTTAATATTATAATTTTTATTTGATTGAAATGACGACTAAAGTCACTGAAGCAATGAAACAAAAGTTTTTGGTAGAATACATTAAATCAGGAACTATTCCAGAAGGTTTTTACATTCATACTATGAAGGATGGTAGAGTTCAGTTTAGAAAGATAAAGCAACCATTAGATAAAGAAGGTATATTAAGGAAGATTAAACTTCATGAGGACAACATTGCTGAACTTAGGAAGAAGTTAGAAGAGTTGGAGAAAGGAAGTGAGTTATAAAACAATGAATTCAACAGGGTGAAAAAAGAGGTGAAAAAACAGGTGAGATCTCACCGCTTCACCTAAATTTATTTTTGCGCTATGTTTTCATACGTGTGGGAGTGGTGATATCATTTATTTTTTTATTTTATTTTTTTATAAATGACAGAACAAAAATATAACATTTCTACTCAACAGGAATGAGACCCTTACTGACTATGTATTCGTTTAATGCTTGATGAAAACAATGGTACATATTATCGTATGGGTATACACAACGTCTGTTTCCATCGTCGTCGTATATGTAGAGCTCAAATCCAGTCCAACCTTCTTTTGTACAATATGTAGCTTTATTTAAGTATGTATTTATGTAGATAAGGCAATTTTCTTCATCGCTCCAGAAATAATTTTTGTTCTTTGTTGAAATAGTTTTTGTTCCTCTGCGACCATAAGGAATGTATGCAATGAACTTTGCGTCATAAGGGATTGTAATATATTCAGGGTTTCTTTCATCGTCAATGGGTCTGTCTTTGTTAAAATGCATGTTTCTCAGTTTTACTTGAGTTTTGAATAGTTCACGGAAACGTTCTGGGAAAGAGTCATAGTAAATGTAGTCGGACATGTCTTTGTAATGAAATAAAAAATTTAAAAAAAATAAAAATAAGGTTATTTTTATTTAGTGAGGACGGTAGGGAATTTGTTAGTGAAGTCGTTTGTGAAAACGTTAGTGAAGTGAAGTGGTTGGCGGCTTTGTAAATATTTAATGTTAAGTTAGTGTTGTCGTTTGTGTTGTAAAATATACGTTACCGGTTTCGTAAAGTGTCAAATTCACAAGTATTGGTTATGGTGGAATGCAGTGCCTCAGTACACTTGATAACCATACTAACTAAGATCTCCCAATTAATCCATTAACTGGAACAAATTACACGCCAAATCAAATGTATCAGCTGAAACCGAAATACACAAATGCAGATACAGAAAGGTTGTGGCAAATATGGGATACAGATACAGGCATGACCGCTGTTGACACATTCACAGCGTAATAATAAACATAATTTTTTAATTTCATTTTTAACAAGTTTTTTTAAATGTATGTAATGAATAATTCATTAGAATATGATAATGCACATTGTAACAGAATAGAACAATCACCAAATTTTTTTTGAAATTAAAAAATAAAAGTAAAAAGTATAAAGTAATCTAACCAAAAAAGATATTTAAAAGAATTTTGGAAAAAACAGAATAAGGATAATGATATTATTTTAGATACACAATCGATGTACTGAAGAATAATCCGGTAAAATGATGATATAAAATTAGATTATTTTACAAGTAGCTAAAAGAATAAAACTATAATATAAAATAAATGAAGTTTAATGAAACAATAAAGGTTAAATAAATAATAAAGATTTTTATTCTATATCAGTATTGAGAAGAAGTAACAGCTGACACTTGGTAGACAACTTCTTTATGTCTAGAAAATTCTATCTTGCCTTTTATTTTTTTCTCGCTGTGAAACGTATTCGGTCTTTTTTTAAAAATTAATTTTTTGTTAGAGATAAGAGCTAAAACTTTGCAGACAACTCCCCCATGTCTAGCAAATTTAACATTCGTCTCCCATTTTTATATATTTGGTTTAGAATGTTCGAAAATGCGTAATATGGTCATTAATATTAATTGAAAAGAACCTTGAATTAATTCAATCTGATCTCACAAAATATTTTAAATTACAAACTTTGTAGTTTGAATAGATAATTAGTATTAAACTCAAATAACTAGTTTATTTTTGAATAAAAATTATTTGAATTTATTCAATTTTGTGAATTTTCCTTCAAAAATCAAGTTTAAATATCTTATTTGCCATATAATTATAAATACAATGAAACATATTCGAAATTGAAAAGAACGACTTTTTCTGTTCTTTCAATCATTCAATTTGAATTTTGCAATATTGGATTTCTCATTAAATAGCTATTAAAAACAACAAGCAATTTAACTTACATTCAAATTTATTTGTGTTATATTCAATCTTCTCAAAACTTATAATTTTCGGCTATAGCATGATTATATGCTATATAATATAATAAACCTATAATAGTATCATTCTTTCAATTATTTGAAGAGAAAACCGAAAAAATCTATTTTCGGTCTATAACAAGAAAATAAACTAACGAATCCCTCAAAATTGAGAGGATAATCCTCCTCCTCTCAAATAAACGTACATACGGGTGCACCCTTAATACTTTGTGTAATTGACTCAAAATTGTTATGGGTTTACAAAAAAACGGGCGATGTAAACGGTTTTACTCAAAATATCTTACTCAATTTATCTCATTCATTTAATATTTTGATAATTCAGCAAATTCCTAAATGGATATATCAATACATTTCATATTTGAATGAAAGCATTCAATAATTTTATCTTATAAAATTCAATTCATTACAGTCTATCTCATTAAATAAAACAAAAGATTAATCAACAAATGAAACATTCCTTGTCTTATCAATAATAATATATTTTTAAATTTCAAAATCAAGTTTAATAAATTAATTTGAATTAATAAAAACTGTTATTTAAAGCTAGCGCAACTTAAATAGTTGTGACGTTTTCTAACTGTTCCACAAACTTCTTGAATTGTTGTTTTATGAATTCTTTCAATATTGATATTATGAGGAGAAGAAGATAATATGTTAACAGGAAATCTTTATTTCTATCTATTACAAGCGTGGAAGATAATATTTTGATATAGAGTGATTTCTTTGATAAATTCGTAATTTTCTAAAATAATGGTTATAATCTTCGAACTTTTATTATTGAAAATCTAAATGATTCAGATAATTTAAATGATTCGTGGTACTAATGTTTTGTTATTATTTCACTATATTTTATTTGGAAAAATTATTTCCTTCTTTTTATTTGCTTTCAGCTGCTATATGAATGATTCGTTGTAACAGTCTTATGAGTTAATCCAAATAAAACAATCATTTGTCGAATTTGAGTTTCTTGATTAAAATTAGATTAATATTCGGTATTTTTGGTGCATAAATATACAACATAGATCCTTTGTATAAATTACTGGTTAATCAATATAAAAATTGTTCAAAGTATATTGATTCACATGTTATTTTCATAAAAAAAAGTAAATTATATTTTCAAAATCTTTTTATGAAAAAGTAGCATTATAAATTTATGTGTTTGAATATTAATTGGTTTTAAAAGGTTGGCAGGTAAAATTGAATATTGATTCAAAATTAGTTATATTTCAAGAAATTTTAACCCAAACCAGTTATTTATTTTAAAATTACATTATATTTTTATTTGAAAAATTCTATTTTGCAAGATTTTTACATGTTTATGTTTATGCATTGTTAATGAAACGTTTATAATGCAAATATGTATACAATCTTATTTGCATCAAAATATTTTTAAGGAATTGAAAAGAATTTTATTTAATAATATTTTATTTATAGAATTTGCATATATCATATGCATAGACATATTGAATTGTAAACATGAGAACACTAATTACATTAACTTGTCGTTCAAATTATTGCATCGAGAAAAAAGTGCTATAAATTTACTCAATTAGTTTACAAACGTAAATATTTGGCATAAACTTTACGTTTGTAAACTAATTTGGTAAACTCGTAGTTCAAATTATTGCATCGAGAAAAAAAGTGCTATAAATTTACTCAATTAGTTTACAAACGTAAATATTTGGCATAAACTTTACGTTTGTAAACCAATTTGATTAAATTTAGTAAATTTTAGTTCGAATGCAAGTTTTCTCGGTAAATCATTTTTTAGACCTCAAATGAGATGTATGATCATATGAGTCACATATGATTTAATCCGAATATGTGTGAGAATTGAGTTTAAAACGAAGTTTATTTTTTGGACTATATTTCGCCATTTTAAAATGTGTAATAATGATATAATTCGCATGAAATTGAAAAATATTGACTGGATGTGTAATGGTTTTATAATTGCAATGTTGATTTGATCGAATTTAAATGAATATTTAACGCGATGAAATTTCGAATTGCTCAAATGTCTGTAATTCATATATGGTGCACATATTAATATTACATTTCGTTGATATTTACCACATAAACCTTTAAATATTAAGTCATTTTAAAGTTATATGCGATTTAGTTCCAAAATGCACGTTTAGAAAAAGACGATAACGATTAAATTACAAAATCGATAACGATAACGATTAAATTACAAAATCGATAACGACCCTAGAATTTTTCATTTCTTCACGCTTCATTGCGAGCCATCTATTCTTACAATTAGTGTTAGTTCTACCTTTAAAGAATTGCGATATTGTTTGCCATTTAGTTTCAACAATTAATTTCAAAAATCTTAATTCTGCAATAAGTGTATTTAATTGTAGCAAATTTAATGATCCTTCGTCATGCTTAGCAATTTGGAACTCATAAATTAATGATTTCTTCAAGTAAAATTCTGCATTATTTCAAAAGTCAATAATTCTCTAGTAACTTTTCTTCAAACCCTAACCATTATATTATATGTATAATGGAGAATAATTGCAAAGAAAGATAGCCGAATTTACTGGGTAGTTCTTGTGATGCGAAATAATTGCAAATTAACACATAGTTTTAACAGCATCAATCTCTTTTTGCTCTCATTTAAATGCATTCGCACACTTTAATTTTGAAATATAAGAGTTTTGGAAATTATCAAATTTATCTGCTCAAATACTATAGATCTTCATAAGTGTTAATAGAATCATTAGCCTTACATATAGTGTTTAATATAATGATGCACATTATACTGGGATTCATTCCTTATTCATCTAGTTATTATAAGATTTACAACCCCATGAAAATTTAAAATTTTGTCAAAAATAGTGAATGTACCTTTATTTAGACAAAAAGTCGGACCTTATATTTTATCAATTACACCTAATAAATTGTGATTCAAAAATTGCTTCAAAATTTTTTGAGTACTTCAATTCGATCAAATTTTAATCCACCTTTCTTAAAACAATTTGATTAAACTATATCTAAAGGTGGATTAAAATTTGGAACTAAAATAACAATTCAAGGTGAAAGAAAAATAATGTTTCAAATAATGAGTGAAACAATGAATTGAACAATTTCATAAATTTTAAATGATCGAATTACGCAAACATTGTCACTGCATGTCTCCCAGAATGAGACAATCTTCCGCATTCATAACTTGAATGCGGAAGTTTGACCGACAAGAGTGCACAATACACTCTTGTCGATCTAAATGTATCTTACAATCAAAGACACTTTCATACAATCTTTTCGAAGTTAAAAAAAAATTAATTATTTCTTTCTTTTGTTTATTAAATCGCCTTACTCACGTACTAATCTCTTTTAGAGACTCTATCGGAACTCTAATGTCAGGCTTTTTAAGGATTTTACGCTGTACATATTCCATAAAAACATAAGATAGTTTAAATAATAACTTTAAGAATGAAAAAAACAAAAATAATAATAAAATAAATTCATTTCTTAGCTGTGTCAGCAATATTAAGTGCAAATGAACCTTCGAACTCGGTTTTCTCCCTAATTGTAACGAAATATGTCAATTGGTTACCTTTACCTTTCAGATAAATTTCACCTCTTTCTTGGATCTCGAAATCCAAATTTTCAATCAATTCCTTAGTTGCACCTGATATTTGCACATTACCAGGAACATCTGTTGATTGCAAACGGGCTGCAACGTTGATAGGATCACCAATAATATCGAAAGTTGGTTTATCTGTTCCCAGGACACCACCAATTAACGGTCCTTCTGAGTTAACACCAATTCTCACTTCGAGTGATGAGTTTAACTTCATGTTAATCTCATCCATCGACTTTTGACACTGAATTGTGCATCTAACAGCATCTTCTGCATTTTTCGGTGTCTGGTTGTCTGGATCTTGGAACAAACCGGCTGCTGCCATATAGACATCACCGATAAGTTTGATTTTTGTTATCGACTCGTATCCAGAAACAATTTTGTCAAAAGTGGCAAAAACAAGTGACAAATTTGACATGATTTCTGACGGTGTCAAAGTTGCAGTGTAAGTAGAGAATTTAACGATATCAATAAAGAATATTGTTGCAGATGGTATCGAGAAAGAGATATCAGTTTCACCTCTATTTAGTCTAATAACGATATCTTTTGGCAAAATCTGATACAAGAGCTTTTCGGACTTTGCTTTAGCTTCTTCTGCATCTTGTCTCTTTTTAATTTCATCGGCTTCATTTGTTAAGATAAAACAAATTGATGTAAATTCCGATGAGCTCGAATCATCCTTATCGTTCATAGCTATAGCAGTAACGGCGAAAGGAATAGTCTCTCCAAGCTCATTTACCAACTCAACGTGGTCTTGCCATACCGGGGAACCTTGGCCCGACATCATCAAGTCAATAGCCAGGTTAAAACGCTGCTGATCCTTATCAACTACGAAGTTTGCGATATGCTGACCAAGCATCTGGTCAGGGGTGCAGTCTAAGTTCTGAGTTACGCTTGTATTAATAATTTCGATAATTGAATTTTGGGTTGTGATGATAATACACTCACTTGCATCCATAACTATCGATTTACTAATAATCATCTGCTCAGCCTTCGATGATTTCTTCGTATGTGTGAAGAAATCCATAATTTCAGGAGTATCTACTATTGTTTGAGGTGAAATATGCTTAAAGCACATTAACAATAGTTTGTAGTTCTCATTTAAGAAATATTGGAATAGCCATGGCGTTGAAAACATGATCATTGTCAAAACTAATCCGACAATTGTCAAAATAAGAATGAGTTCTGTGTCTTTGTTGTATTTATCTTCGATTATATCTCTCATTCTCGTTGTTGCTGCAATAACTTTCGGATAGAAATGATACTGTAAGATGTGAGCAACATTTCCTGATACTTCATTATTAATTGCTCCTTTGTAGTTTCCTGGATTCTTCAGGATATCATTCACCATGTTTTTGAAAATAGTTATTTGTTGTTCTAATCCAGCACATGCGTACATATCATGTACGGATACTGGATCTCTTCCTAAACTACAGCTTTCTTTTAATTGATAATTATCCATTGTATCATCATAACCTGTCATTTTTTCTACGTTTTCATCACCATCAACAATTTTCTTGTTGCTTTCTAATAATTGTTTCAAATCTTTGTTCGCTCTGTCCTCGAGAACATCTGTTGACATGATTTGTTGTGGTAATGATCCATTCAACAAAATCAGATTGACAACGTTGTTTCCGATTTGTGTTGCAGCTAAAACTCTTTCGCAACTCAAGTAATACCATTTATACATCATTGTCAAATCTTCATTTAATGACCACGCCAACCAACAAATAACACAAAAAACAGCAATGACAGAGAATAAACTTAAGAAGAAAGCTTTCGCGATATGATCCATGATCTTTGATTCTTTGCATTTTGTATTAGTGTTATTTGTTATTCCATCATGTTGTGATTCTAAAATTAATGGTTTCTTGCAATCTTCTTTAATATTATTTGGCAAACTCAACAACATTTGTAATGTTTTGTTGACAAATGCATTATATGTGTTAATAATAATTAAAGCAGGAACACAACTGAAAAAAAAGATAACAATGGATCCAATAATTGCCCATAATTTGTAGTACTTAGTGTATGGAGCTGCTTTATCAACATTGTATTTCAAAATGGATTGTAAAGAAACCGTCGAAGTTTCTGACAAAACAAAAGTGTTTGTCAAAATCTGGCAAAATTCATTTGTTGCATAAAGATTCTCATAATTAACATTGAGAGCCAAATCACCTGCAAACTGGTTCTTGAAGAAATTGATGACAATGATTTGGTCTTTGACAGTTGCGGATAAATCTTGTGATGGTTTTCCTTTTGTGCAGACTTTAAGTACTGATGAATCCTTTAACAAATTACTTGCAATTGTATAAACATTTTCTGTTGTTGCTAAAGTGGCAAAACTGTCAAATAAAGTCCACAAACTTTTGTCAGAAAAATCAATTGCGTAATAAATTTTCTGAGGATAAGTTAATTAATCATTAACAACAGGTTTTGTTGTTTTTTCATCAATAGTTATATTACCAAGAATAGCTGTTGAATCATCATATCTATTAACAGTTTTTGCCCAGCCCATCAATATATAGAAATTAGCGTAATGAGTGAAGAAAAGAGAATAAACTTGTGAACGAATATCATAATAAGATCCTTTTCTCCATTCAACATGTTGCATGAAATAAACATAGAAACCAATGAAAACAGGGAAAACAGAAATAATAATTAACGTTGCTGCTCCTACAATTAACTTAGCTTGTATTGGTTTCATACCCATTACACCATGATGGAGTGCAAGTCTTACTTTCGAATCTCTCAAGTATTTCTTACAAATCATTTCTTGATGTTCGAAATCAATTGATAAACTATCAAAACTCATACCAGAATTAGAATGAGATCCAGAATTTTCTGAAACACTTCTATTAGTTTTATCATCATAACCACTTCTTCTAATAACTCTTCTTCCTTGTGGATCTAATATTTTGTCTTTAGGATATCTCGGGAACTTATTAACAACACTTCTAAATGAAATATCAACATTGAAATTCTTTCCATTTCCTATGTATTCAGCTTTGACATATAGGGTGTCCAAAGGTGCGTTTAGCACAGCGCTCTATATGAGACTATTAAAGGAGATATATGCTGATTATAAATATATAATAAAAAATATGAATATATGTATATGATGAGTATGTTGTATTTTGGCGCCATGCCGGGATATAAAATGAATTTTGAGACAAGAGGCGGTTTCGCGGGAAATTTTGGCGGGATTTTTTTCATTTTTTTAATGAATCATAAAGAAAACATCCTCGCTCTTGCAAAAAAATGCAAAGACTGTAAAAAAATCTACGAGACATTGGTAAAATGCTTCGGTATGGATGCTCCTAGCTATTCCACTGTAACGTATCATGTTAGGATGTATCACTTCATGAACAAAAAGGCGCCCATCATAAAAATTGACAAAAAATCGCCGGATCAAAGAAAAATCAAAGCAATTCTTCAAGCGCTAGATGAAGACCCAAGAGCATCACTCAGAAGGATAGAGGAGATGACAAAGATACCAAGTACAACAGTCAGTTATTATCTGCACAATTATTTGAACTACAAACTAGCGTATACACGTTGGGTTCCGCACAACCTTAATTCAGTTCAAAAAAAATCTAGAGTCCAATCTTCGAAAGAGCTCCTCTCTATATTGGGTGCGTATCAATCCAAGAAGTTTCGCAGTAACAGGGGACGAGTCTTGGTTTCAATATGCAACAGAAGCCAAAATCATGTGGATCTCGAAGGATGAAAATCCGCAAACATTCCCGAAGAAAAAAATTGACACACCAATGATGATGTTGTCGGTTTTTTGGGGCGTGAATGGCATCATCGCAATTGATATTCTTCAAAAACCTAATACGATGAATTCTCAGTATCTAATTGACAATGTTCTTACTCAAATTATCAATTCTGATGAGTTTGAGAAATCCAAACAACAAAAACAAAAGTTTGCAATTCATTTTGATAATTCAAGAGTTCACAAAAGTCATAAGGTAATGAATTACTTGGTGGAAAACAATGTCAAAGTTGTTCCAAACCCAATTTATTCACCTGATATTGCACCCTCTGATTTTTATTTATTCGGCACGCTAAAAAAGAGAGCTGAAGGACGCGAATTCGCGAGTCCAGATGATCTTGAAAATTTTGTAAGAGAGCAATTTGAGCAATTTTCTCATGATGATTTAAAGCGCGTCTTTCAAGCCTGGATCGATCGCTGCGAACGCGTGATTGAATCCAATGGTGATTATATTTAAATAAACTTTATATATATGTAACTTGTTTATTTCTATTCGCAGTATTCAGGTTTGTGCTAAACACACCTTTGGACACCCTATACTGAAGTAGCTGAAGTTAAACAAACTCCAACACCTTCGCCAAAACCAACGCCTTCACAAGCAAAACCTTCAATGACTCCTGAACCTATGGAAGTACAAACTCCTGTTCAAAAGTCAACTCCTAAACCGACTCCAACATTTAAACCAGAACCTACTCCTCAAATAAATCGTAAAACTCCTGCGTTTCCTTACTGAAAAAATAACGTTATTTTTATTTAATATTATAATTTTTATTTGATTGAAATGACGACTAAAGTCACTGAAGCAATGAAACAAAAGTTTTTGGTAGAATACATTAAATCAGGAACTATTCCAGAAGGTTTTTACATTCATACTATGAAGGATGGTAGAGTTCAGTTTAGAAAGATAAAGCAACCATTAGATAGAGAAGGAATTTTGAGAAAGATTAAACTTCATGAGGACAACATTGCTGAACTTAGGAAGAAGTTAGAAGAGTTGGAGAAAGGAAGTGAGTTATAAAGCAATGAATTCAACAGGGTGAAAAAAGAGGTGAAAAAAGAGGTGAGATCTCACCACTTCACCTAAATTTATTTTTGTGCTATGTTTTCATACGTGTGAGGGTGGTGATATCATTAATTTTTAAGTTTATTTTTTATTTTATTTTTATATAAATGACGAAAACTATTGAGATAACAAACTACAACGGTCATGAGTTCAAGAATTTGTTCTTCGTTCCTCGTGAAAATACATTCTATCAGATACGAGGGAGAAAGGGTAAAGTTAGTTTGAGCGTTTATGACAACAAACATAATGGGAGATATATAAAAGCAATAGATACAAACGGTAAGCGTGTTTCATTAGCTTTGTCAAAACTTACTAACATTTATTTTGACAGTGACTTTGACCTATATGAAGAAGAAAGTGAGTCAGAAGATTATGAGCTGTTATGTGAAGCACAGCAATGGGAGGAGTTGCAATACTTTTGTAAGTGAGAACGTTTATTTTTTACATTAGTGAGGTGAAGTGGTTGGTGGCTTTGTAAATATTTAAGGTTAAGTTAGTGTTGTCGTTTGTGTTGTAAAATATACGTTAATGGTTTTGTAAAGTGTCAAACCGTTATCTTGGGTAAGGTGGAACGCAGTGCCGCCGTACCCAAGATAGGGATACTAACTGGGTTTAGAATATAAATCTCAGAATGAACCAAAAGTTCTTGTCAATTGCAAGAAAAAAGAAATATTAGGCCAGTTTAAAGAAGGTTGTCCATCTGATTGGAAATCTAAAACATGGCTTTTTACGCGCACAGATTCGATTACACTGGAAATGTTCAGACTTATAATATATGAGCTTGATTTTGTTTATTGCAGATCTATGAACGATAGAGCTTTATGCGTGTTTAACAGTGCAAACTGTGTTACAGCTATGCATAACATAATCAGCGGTAAAATAGGGATAAAGAAAGAGCAACTTAATAATAATATTGTTCATATAATAAAGAAAGAATTACCTTTCAAAAAATGCGATCTAGAAATTCGAATTGATGGAGATGAAGGATGCAATTTTAAGAGGTTTTTAGTAAAACCTTGTCTTAAATGCGGTATCAGGAACCAAAATGCATATTGTTATGCAATTGTCATCATTCAACTTTTCACTTTTATTCCAGAACTCAAATCTCGATTGAATGAGATTCTTTTAAAATGCATTTCATTTTATGATTCTATGACAAAAAACAATCATCAAATAAAAGAAATTAACGAGCAACAAAACACTGAAACTTCGGAAATGCAATCATGCCAATCTCGATATATTAATCCTCGTAACAGTGAAGAGAAAGATGAGTGGGATAAGTTGATTGAAAGTACAAGACCTTCACCTCCAGATGAATGGGATGAATTGATTGCAGCGATGCAGAAGTCGTCTGCTAATATAAATCATCATAAAGTGGAAGAGGTATCCGTTGAAAAAGAAAATATCCCAAATTATGAAATGACAGTCGAAGAAAACCATGCATATTTAACAATGCAATCCCTTTATGGTTTGATTAATCGCGGATTCAATAAATTGGGAAGAATTGACGTATTTCTTGATTGCTTTTACTGTGGTTTAGATCCAGATTTTCAAACTGATGAACCTATTGTTTTCATTGAAACTCTTTTTGAAATCTTTTCAAGAGTAAATGAAGAAGCAATAGGTATAAACTGCAGAGAATTTTACCATAATTTGGTCTATGCAACTGAGAACAAGTTATCCTTAAATTGGATATCGCATTCATATGATTGTCGACCAGAAAATGCTCCCGAATATTTATTTTTGGAGATTTTCGATTGCCAAACATGTTTAGTTCCCAGACATTTTTCTTTTAACTCAGAGATAACGTATTTCCCTGTTGCCTTCATCATGAATCCCCTATTTCAACATTATGCGCATTTTTATATTTTAATCAAATATAAAGAAGGAGCTTGGCATTATCTCAATGATTCCAATTACGAATTATGGCCTTTTTCCATAGTCAAGACTGATATTGAAAAGAATCTCAACAAAAACTATGCGTTTATTGGAGTTTACCAGAAACGTGAAAGGATAAGAGCTTAGAATATATCTGGAGATTTCTTAAAATTTTCTGCCTCCAGTCTCTTTGCGATGTTTAATTCAAGATTACAAAAGCATTGCATACACATATCCATTTAGATCTTTTTACATGCAAATTTCCAAATGCTTTTATTGAAGCTAATGCCGGGATATCTTGCATTTAAAAAAAATTCAAAGAATTGACAATTGGATAACATAAATTTAATTCTTTAGACAAAGTATTATTGTTTATATATTCAAAACATTATCCTTAGTTTTAATATATTGGCCAAAATTTTTCATGTTATTTTTTGTGTTTAAGCATAAATTATGTATTTACTTATGAAAAATAATCATTTTATTCAGTAGCATAAAGATATACCATAACAAATTGATAAAATTTTACAAATTGTGTATGATAGTGGGTATTATTAGAGAAAGGGACAGACTAGCCCATTGTCACTTTTTAATTTAGCAAATGAACGCTTATGGAGTGGAGTTTTTGGGTAAATCTGATTTGCTTATAAATGAAATAAAATCAAAAGAAACCATATTGGCATTATATTATGCAAAAATAAATGATCTTACTTAGTACTTTTAAAGTTAATTTCAGAAAAAATTTGACACAATGGTATCCGGCACATACAAGTGGTGTACACACCAAAATATAAGTTGGTTTAAACATATATTGCTATATCTCATGATCTTACTTAGTACTTTTAAAGTTAATTTCAGAAAAAATTTGACACAATGGTATCCGGCACATACAAGTTGGTGTACAACCAAAATATAAGTTGGTTTAAACATATATTGCTATATCTCATGATCTTACTTAGTACTTTTAAAGTTAATTTCAAGAAAAAATTTGACACAATGGTATCCGGCACATACAAGTGGTGTACAACCAAAATATAAGTTGGTTTAAACATATATTGCTATATCTCATGATCTTACTTAGTACTTTTAAAGTTAATTTCAGAAAAAATTTGACACAATGGTATCCGGCACATACAAGTGGTGTACAACCAAATAAGTTGGTTTAAACATATATTGCTATATCTCATGATCTTACTTAGTACTTTTAAAGTTAATTTCAGAAAAAATTTGACACAATGGTATCCGGCACATACAAGTGGTGTACAACCAATTTATATACCTAGTTTTACATTAGTTTAGTTTTATTTCACTATTTTCAAGATCATAATTGAATTAGATGGCAAGCTATTCAAAACACGACCAAGCTTATCAAAATAAGACCAATATATTCAAAATTCTTTATTCTTTCAAATCATTTCATTTTAATGCAGATCCAAGATCACGAACTCACATATATCGAGTTGCTTAAGTATGGAGTGCAACAAGAAATCCAAGCAGGTTGTAGTTATTCATATAAAACTAGGAAAGAAAGAAATCAAATCCAATTTAATTGTAAGTGGCCGAATTGTCCATGTCGCTTCCTTGTTGATACACTTCCCGATGACAAGTACCACATACGAAAATGTATTAACACCCACAATCATTCTGCCCCTTTTCCAAACAAATCACAACAAATTACATCATATTTTTATAGATCTTATTTAACAAGATATTTTGAATCAAATCAAGACCGTGTTTACGCACAATTAAGGTGTTTCAAAGATCTTAATATCCCATTTGATAGTGGGATCATTCCGGAAATGTTTCAACAATCTACAGATGCTTTAAAAAGTTTTCTAAACGCCTTCATGCAATCAATACCCGTTTCTCAGCGGATGATGTTACATCTCTTGCAATTTTTGTCGACATGGTTAAGAGTCATTCTCCAGATGATCCCATCGAGTTTATTCACGAGCCAGATCGTATGATTTTCTATTACGACCCATTCGAAGCAAATGCTTTTTCACATCAAATACAAACTTATCACATTGATTCCACTTATAAGCTCTTGCGCTCTCGCATACCATTTTATGCCGTCACTGGCAAATTCGCGGAATCAATTGTTTTTCCGTTTTTGTATTTTTCGTTTGGCCCGACACAAGTGAAAATATACAAGTTTGTCTCACAGCATATTTTGGCTCCATCAATCGCGAACCATCTTATTTTTCAATGGACTGCGCACCTCAAATCACAAATGCTGTTGAAACAGCCATCCCCTTATGCCAGATCATTTGGTGTGGCATTCATGTGTTGCGCGCTGTCATGAGAAAGGCTGAAAAGTTTCAAGATCGTTCCAACTTCGAAACTTTCTATAACTTAATGAAGTTATTGGTCTTTGGTTCTGAAGAGGAAGAAATTGATCCTGATGAAGTTTACAACAATTTAGAAGAAATTTTAAATGAGGAACCTGCTGCCCGTGAATACTTTGACCGACAGTGGCGCCATCATCTTGACAGGTGGATGCTTCGCTATAGAAATGAAGGAGATGGAACAAACAACATCTCGGAATCACATTTCAAGGTTTTGAAGCACCAGTACTTCCCAGAAAGGCGAAATCTTCTACTCGATGAACTTGTCATCGAGTTATATTCCAGTGTTGTTCCTTCATTCCTGATTAAGTTGCAAATTAAAGGTCTGGATTCAGAGAGAAATGTTAAAGTTATCAAAAAAGTCACAAGAGATTTCGAAGAAATGACACAATTTAAAAAAGTCGAATGCATCAGTATGCTTGAAGCTGTTCAGAAAGGTCTGAAAAATGATACACTTGATCCCAACATTGTTTACTCAACATTAAAAATATTATTGCAAAGAAAACATTTGATTTAATAAACATTTAATTTATTATAATTAATTTTTTATTACAGTATAGTAAAAAATGCTATAAATAAATTATTATATTTTATTAAAATGTGACTTTTAATAGTAAGTGAATAAAATAAATCAGGAATTGGGAAAGAAATAAGGTTAATTAAAAATAATGAAAATTACAAGTTTAAGGTTAATGAAAAAGTGACAATGGGCGAGTTTGTCCCCCACTCGGTATTATTATGGCCAATGTCAATTCTTACAAGATTTAATATTAATCATATCAATAGCCGACTCAATGCCAAAAATTAGATATTATTTTTTTCATTATTCAAACTTTGATATGTTTTAATATGATGAATGATTTTGTTTCGTGTATGATACAGAAATGAAAAGCTTATTTAATATGAATTTGCATTTTTTCAAGAATGTTAGAGTACATCTACATTAAAAAATCAAATTCGAACTGCGATACTGCATCAAATTGATGCATATCTGATAAGGATCTCAAACGAGTAAAGTTAATTTTTTTGTGTTTTTTTAAGTTTTGGGCCTTAGTAAAACACCATCTCGGGCAATATTTTTGGGACGACGATAGGCCTTATTTGGCCTTACAATGGACCCTTAAAGTTATGTTGGCATGACTGTAAAATTCATTTCATGAGAACAAGTAATAGTGAATAATTCATTTTACAGTGATGCTATTGCACGATAATTTGATCTCCAAATCATTGAAAATAAATTTTTGAAATTTATTCCATTTGTTGAATACTCATTTGAAATGTAATATTATGATATGTAATTGACATATATTTATACATTAAAAAATAAATAGAATATAGATTACGTTAGCATTTTTGATAATTTTTTTGATTGAATTTTTTGTTTTTGTTTTTAATATGATTTAAGAAGCGTAGTTTATAACATATAAAAAACAAATTCATTAAATGTCAATTGAAAATTCATATTGAATATTAGAAGGAGCGTAAAAATAAGAGCGTAATAATTTTAGAAATTAGTCGCGTTTTCGCAATATTTTTATCCAGTTACTTAATGTATAGAATTCACTGAATTTAATTTGTTAATAAATTCAATACACTTTAAGTCTTATTGAGTGAATGTAATTTTCAGCTTTGTCAAAATCACTCTTCTCAAATTATCCTTTCAAAAATTTTGAAATTTTGCTTTAAATAAAAATCAATTATTATTCAACTAATCTTGCCTATAATGAGTCTTTCATTAATTACTAATTATTCAGAAAAGACTATAATTTTGATTTATTTGTTCACTTAACTTTTTTATTCTCTTACATTAAGAATATAATTCTACATAAATTTATTAACCATTTTAAATTTTATTCCTTTTCAATTCATTTTCAATCATTTTCAAATTTTTGAAACTAATTCAAATTCGAAACCCTCTCACCAATGATTTCACAAAAATTCTCTAACTAACGTTTATCATCTTCAATTGAAAAACAAACGATATTCAATTTAATGAACCAAGCCGAACCTTCTACATCCCGCTCCATGTCGAGCACAAGCACCAGTGGAATTGATGCAGCTGCCCTTAACCAAGGAAAGTCATCATCCGTTGATATGATTTTTCCAATTTATGATCAAATGATGCAAAAAACAAAGTTTCCGGATTGGTTTTTAAGCTTGTTAGCTGTATTTATGCTATTCCAGGTTTTATCTATAGCGTTTTGGCTTTATGCACCACCATTTTCACGGTCAAAAGGACACTGAAAAACATTATATGACACAATTTTTAAGATTTTTACCTTCCAAAACCCATTAGAATACTCACCCAAAGATTCAACTAACATTTATATTTGCATAGGTGTTGCAGTATTCTCATTTTTGTGGATTTTTGGAATCATTTACTACAATCATGTCAAATATACAATTCCAACTCCATTATTATATATTAGTAGTTTAATATTAGATGTAATAGATCCATGCTTCATTACTCCAGCCGTATTTGTAATCTGTCACGGTATCACTGGATTACAGCACGAACATTCAACAATGTCTATTTCGGAGATCGTAGTAGGCTTCATCTCATATATTTTATTTACATACGTATTCACAGCGGGCATTTTGCTCAAATCTCGATCTGTAGTTTTGACAAACTTAACATTTCCATTATTTGATTCGACTCCAATTGTGATTTGGGTACTCATGACATCATTTGGATGCATATTGTCCGCTATTTTCAAGTACTTTGATACGTATTTTTATGTAATTTTAGGCGTTGTTCACTTAATTACTACATTATATGTATGTTACCTTCTTACATTCATTGTTTTCTATGATATATGGCGTAATTCCATTTGTTTGTCCATTGGTATTACAACTTGTGCTTTAGATCTGAATTTCTTTGCATTGTATGGTGCGAAATCATTAACATACAACTATACAATATTTGTTTTCTTGTTAGTTCTCATTATCGCTTACATTTGCACAACGATATATTTCGTAAAGAAAGTGAAGAAGATTAAAAACCAATTATCATACCAAGAAGGTGTTACATCAGCTTCTGAATACATTGCATCTCTTAATATCGATACATCATCAAGAAGAGCGATGATGTATATCGTTGTCGGATTAGCAAGACTTGGAGATTATTTCGTTGATGGTTCTCTCGTTGACTACATCATAAATAACAGTTCTCTCAACTCAACACTTGCAATGTTACTTCAAGTTGTCACCTTTTTCCCATCAGAAAGCCGTAAAATGGATGTTTTATACAAGAAACTCGTGATGAAACGAAAATTATCATTTGCAGACAGATTCTTAATTTACCAGGTATATCGTATTAAAACAAGGAGATTAGTTAGTGACACAAAAGACACTTTAGAAACATACAACAAACTGAAACAGAAAAATGATGAATGTAAAAATATAGGGTGTCCAAAGGTGTGTTTAGCACAAACCTGAATACTGCGAATAGAAATAAACAAGTTACATATATATAAAGTTTATTTAAATATAATCACCATTGGATTCAATCACGCGTTCGCAGCGATCGATCCAGGCTTGAAAGACACGCTTTAAATCATCATGAGAAAATTGCTCAAATTGCTCTCTTACAAAATTTTCAAGATCATCTGGACTCGCGAATTCGCGTCCTTCAGCTCTCTTTTTTAGCGTGCCGAATAAATAAAAGTCAGAGGGTGCAATATCAGGTGAATAAATTGGGTTTGGAACAACTTTGACATTGTTTTCCACCAAGTAATTCATTACCTTATGACTTTTGTGAACTCTTGAATTATCAAAATGAATTGCAAACTTTTGTTTTTGTTGTTTGGATTTCTCAAACTCATCAGAATTGATAATTTGAGTAAGAACATTGTCAATTAGATACTGAGAATTCATCGTATTAGGTTTTTGAAGAATATCAATTGCGATGATGCCATTCACGCCCCAAAAAACCGACAACATCATCATTGGTGTGTCAATTTTTTTCTTCGGGAATGTTTGCGGATTTTCATCCTTCGAGATCCACATGATTTTGGCTTCTGTTGCATATTGAAACCAAGACTCGTCCCCTGTTACTGCGAAACTTCTTGGATTGATACGCACCCAATATAGAGAGGAGCTCTTTCGAAGATTGGACTCTAGATTTTTTTTGAACTGAATTAAGGTTGTGCGGAACCCAACGTGTATACGCTAGTTTGTAGTTCAAATAATTGTGCAGATAATAACTGACTGTTGTACTTGGTATCTTTGTCATCTCCTCTATCCTTCTGAGTGATGCTCTTGGGTCTTCATCTAGCGCTTGAAGAATTGCTTTGATTTTTCTTTGATCCGGCGATTTTTTGTCAATTTTTATGATGGGCGCCTTTTTGTTCATGAAGTGATACATCCTAACATGATACGTTACAGTGGAATAGCTAGGAGCATCCATACCGAAGCATTTTACCAATGTCTCGTAGATTTTTTTACAGTCTTTGCATTTTTTTGCAAGAGCGAGGATGTTTTCTTTATGATTCATTAAAAAAATGAAAAAAATCCCGCCAAAATTTCCCGCGAAACCGCCTCTTGTCTCAAAATTCATTTTATATCCCGGCATGGCGCCAAAATACAACATACTCATCATATACATATATTCATATTTTTTATTATATATTTATAATCAGCATATATCTCCTTTAATAGTCTCATATAGAGCGCTGTGCTAAACGCACCTTTGGACACCCTATATTATTTACAACATTTGCTTTATTTCTTTTCAACATCATAACTGCTCCTGCTGTAGCTAGCAAACCTAGTGGGAGACCATATCTTATATAAGGACTTGACCAAATGCTATTTTTGACAGGAGCTGGTGGAACACCTAACCTTGGTGAGACTGCTCTTTGCCATTGTGCAGCTCGTAAGAAATATTCAATAGGTGCTCCATAATCGTTTGGTAAAGTTTGTTTCATAGATGGTGAAGGTTCACGAGAGCTTGATGAAGAACTCATTTATAAGCTTTAAAAATAAACGTTCATCCCTTTATTCCTCACTGTCGTCCGTAGCTAAGTTATAGTCATCTAATCTTATTATGGGGATGCCATTAGCACGCACCTGAATGGCAAAGCAACAATCCCTCATAAATCCAATAAGTGGCTTTGGTACATTTTCAGTTGCTAGTTCAATAGGTCCTTTAACAGACAATTTGTATGTTATTGGAGCAGTAGATGTTTGACCTTGCTGGAAGCAAAAGTCCACTTCTGTTGGAAAACCACATAAGAAATGCGTGTTGTCATAGCTATCCCATTTATGTTCCACACTACCATCATCCACCAATGACCTCATAACATCTTCATTAAATCCTATCATATCATTGTTTGTATTGCAGGCGTTCGCAACCATTTCATAAAATACAGGTCCATATGATTTTTCAGGTTCTGCAGGCATATTTCCATAAGCTCCCATGGAAAGCTGAAGATATTTAAACTTAGGGTTCTCAAAATTAACATAATAGTTGTCTTTCTTTCTAAATAGTGCCCAAATACTTTTAACATTAATAGGCGTATAAGCTGCTGTAAATGTTGCACTTGAACTATCTGTATTCTTTGAGAATGAACCGTCCATAGGAATCCAATCCATAACTTTAACAGGAAAACATAAAGCCTCGTTTGTATAATGTTCTACAAGTTCTGTATAAATGTTAGGGTCTAAAGAGAATGACTTTGGATGAATGAAACATTCATTAAAATCCATCTTTGTTCGAAATAGTTGCTGGGTTACAGTTGTAATAGTAACTGTTCCACTAGCTTCTACTGCCTTCGTTATCATAGTGAATGGTTCATTCCATGGAACAAATTTATTTGTCGGTGGATTTGAATCTGAAGCAAATGCAACTTTAAGAGTTGGATTGAAAGCAATGATATCATTTACAGATATAGATGTGCATTGTAAGGCGTCGCTACTGAACTTTACTTTAAGCTGAATGTTTCCTGCAAAAGCTGGAATAAATCGAATAGCTTCTAATGGAAGGAATCTTCTAACAGGAATTCTTAAACGAAGCTTAAAATCAAATGATTTTCCTGCTGTAATTGGACCACTAACAATTTGTCCTGTTCTGCATGTTCCCGAATGACTCCATACATCTTCATGTCGAGTCTTTGAGAAAACATCTACTTTCTTTATTTGTTCGGTAGTTTGTGAGTTTGAAGTTATATATGCTTCTTCTCTTGCGTTGTCTTGAGAATATACGATACGACCATTTGCAAGGATTTGATATCCAGCAACTGCATAGAAAGCGTCATCGAAACCAATCCAAAATCCTGGTGGGTTTGTTTTATTGGAACCTGAACCAATTTCTTTATCTACAATAAATTGACCTTCCATTTTATACGTAATGAATGTATTGTAAAGGTCCAACATATTTTCACCAGGAGGTGAGAGATTGAATGTTACCCATGTGTTATCTTTAGCAGTTCCAGGTTGTGATGGAATCTTTGCGTCAGAATATTTTCTATTAGTGTCACCAATTTGAACTGCATTGTCTATGATATCGAAATATGAGCGAATCTGATGAATATGCTCTGCTGGAGTAAATTCGTTTAGCTGTTCGTTCTGCATGTATTTACTTCAGATAAAAATATCTATTTACTTCATTATTCTCACTCTTCTTCTTGGCATTCGTGGTGGAAGTTGTTTCTTGACATTTTCAATGAACTGTACATTCTCTTTTGTCTCAACTTCTTTCACTGGGGTCAGGTTCTTTGACTCGGTTTGTTTTTCAATGAAATTCACGAACTTTGCAATAAGCTCTTGGTTCGTTATTGAAAGTACATCTGGCTTCTTTTCTTCTGGTTCTATTGACTTTTCAGTTTGAATAGAAGGCTTAACATGGGCTTCGCCCTCATGCCATACACCTTAATGTTGTCGCTTTCTGCATTCGCTAATGGAACCTTTCTTTTTCTTACGTATATTTTACCATCTTTACTCTGACTTACGTAATAGAAAGGATGTTGTATTCCTCTTGCGTCATTTAATATAATAGACTCTCGCTCTGATTTTGACAAGCTCATTTTACATCGGTTAAAGTTTTAATTTTGTTTTTTATCTGCAGTCAAATGACTCAGACAAGCCCTACGGACAAGACCCAAGGGGTCATAGATGTTGAAGCATTGAAGAAAGAAATTCGTGAGCAAATTTTATCCGAACTGAAGGAACAAAAACAAGAACAAAAGCCAGAGAGACCAAAGAGAAAACTTAGTGAAAAACAACTTGCTGCATTAGCTGCTGGAAGACAAAAGAACCCACTGCTGGCGAAGAAAGCTAGAGAAGAAGCTGAAGCAAAAGCTAAAGAAGCTGAAGCAAAGAAAGAGTAAATGGTTTATTTTTATCCGAATTAAATGTATAGACAAATACCTTTATCTGTTGCGTTCAGTAGTGAAAACCCTGACGTCAAAATAAAGGGGAACAGAGTAACGTTTAAGTTTCCAACAGACTGGATTGTGAACATAAATGAAGAGAAGTACATTGGCATAACATCTATGTATATAACACGTGCTTTCAGAAAGGTTGACTTTATACTTCAAGTCGAGATAGAAAATGACGAACAGTCTTTAAGCGCCCAAAACATTCACATATACAAATACTTTAAAGACGATACAACATTGCAACAATGTATGATTTCATTTAATGAATGTTCGAGAAAAAGTTAACATTGAAGTACAAACTTTACAGCCTTTACGTGAGTTTCTTGCACAACTGAAAGAAGAAGGTAGTCAGCCACAACTTATAGACTTTCATTATGAATTTAATGAAAATGAAGATGGAACTCATGACTGTCAGTTTGTTGTATTCTCACCATTCAATGAAGTCGCTAAAAAGAAAGAAAATCCATTACGTATAAGATTTCAAATCTCTGAACCAAGTGATGATTTCAAGAATGTTTTCAATTATGATGCAATGCTTCCGAGGAAAAATGAATTTTCAAAGATTGTAACACCTGGCATTTGGGATAGAAAGCAAGCTATATTATATTCAAACTTAAGTAAGGGAGTTGAAAATGAGTTCATTGGTCATACAAGAACTTCACCACTTCCTAACCCTAAATACTATAAATTAACTGGCTTCAATCGTGAGTTTTGGATAGACATGTTCTCCACTCATGACCATAACTGCCCAGTGTTCTTACCTCCAGACCATAAGGACTGTCTCTACATTGAAGCACAACTCTTAAACTCTACCATCGCAGTATTGTAAAATCTACGCTAGTTTTATTTTTTCTGAAAATTTTTATTTGAGTGAAAGGCATGGAAGGTGAAGGACATTGGCAAACACTCGAACATGACAATGACTATGAAATCTTTTCAGAGTACCCATATCCAATTAGGCGCATAAGTAACAAAAGAGTTGTAAGTGAGTTTGACAACGGTGATGGTTATATTTGTGTTTATTTAAACAAACATAAACTCTTTAAGCATAAAATTGTTGCAAATCAATTTATACCGAATCCTGAAGGACTTCGAGAAGTAGACCATATAAACAGAGACAGAGGAGACTTTCATATCTCAAACTTAAGGTGGGTGTCGAGAAGACAAAACATGAGAAATATTTCTGGTTCGAATGGCTATTGGTTTGACATTGTAGACACTCTTCCTGAAGATGCTGTTGAAATTATACAATACTCTAAATTTACTCTAGAAAATTACTACTATGTCCCAAGTGAAGATGTCTTTTACTATTTCATGGGAACTCAATACAGACGAATGAATGTCTTAAGACAGTATAGCAAAGATTATATAAACATTACAGATGTAGAAGGAAGAAGAACAAAGCTGTCTATTGCAAAGTTTAAGAGAGACAATGGTTATACATAAATGACAAAAATATATGACCTCATTATTTTTATCACGAATGACCTCATTGCTGACAAAAATAAATGACCTCAGAACTTCAACTTACGAATAAAGCTTGTTTTAGTCGTTATTGAGAAGTTAAACTTCTCTTCAAAGCAAGGTTGACATGACTTACATAAGTCAAATCCAATCTCTTGACCATCATGAAGTGCTTTGTAAAGTTTCATTAAACTGAACTCAGAGTCTTTGTCATATGTTCCAACAGGTATGTGAATGTTCTTATCTTCATTGTAATAGCATTGTATAGCTTCAGGAAACATTTCATTAGCTGTTAAAGCAAGAACGTCTTGTTTTACACCTTTACAACGTGCATGAATGCAACTTCATTTAAATCGTTAGTGAGTAAGTCTATGTAGTCTTCTTTCCACAAAATATTGACTTGTATGCTAAACTTTGTTTTCCAGGTGTTATTTCTGCGAAGTCAGAATGGAACTGACCTAATTTTTCCAATAAGTTCTCTACCGTATCTCTTCTTAAACTCTGCTGCAAGCTTTGGTATGTCTTCATTGAAAATATGCATGCTATCACAGTCCTGGTAAAATATTTGAAGTCCCATATCTTCAGCAGTACAGAATACTTCACACATTATTCTCTTCGACATAGACAGAATGTTAACACCAAGTGGACAGAAGTTAAAGTGTCTGCAAATGCTTTTCGTTAGCTTGAAAATAGTTTTATCTGAACCATCCAAACCTTCGAACTTCACTATATGGTTGTAGTTTCTGATGGCATATCTTATAGCATCTTTGTCATTTACTATGGTTATTTTTGACTCAATAGGAGATAGAATAGTTTTGCCATAAATACTGTTCAGAATGAGCTTTATATTTTCTTGCAAAGGATTTCCTTCTTTCTTATACTTTAACCTTAACTCAAACAACTTCTTTACTTCATCTCTTATTCTAATATCTCTGTTTCCATCGTAATAGTATCCTTGCAACACTTCACATTTGACACCTTGATATTTTATGAGGTCTTGTAATGTTATATGGTCAACATACATTAAACAGCAAGTGTTTGAACTTCTGGGAACGTTAAGTTCTGGATTTAGTTCAGGGTCACAAACTATTAAAGGAAAGTGTCTATGTATTCCAATCTCTGTTATCTTAATGAGAACAAAGAAGCCAGACATAAACTTTTCACCAATGGGTTCCTTTTGGTCGTCATCGAATAAATGTCTCATGAGATACTCTGTGCTTAACATTTCTTTCTTCATAACCTTTGGAATACCTTCTAAAGTATAAAGTCTTGCTATAGCTGATGGATATAATGAAACAGCGTCGAAGTCAGCAATGAGTTTCTTTTCGCTCTTTTGTTTCATGTTATCTGACAGCATACATCTTCCACCTTGAATACAGCGTGAAATAAATTCTCTTGGTTTATTTGAGAGGTCATATAAATTTCCATTCGGGAAGTACACTCTGTTCTCAAACAATTTGTTAGCAATAGAACAAATACTAACGTAGTCATAAACGTTTAAATCAAATTCTTTCAATATGTCATTGCGGAACTTAACAAAACCTTCTCTTAAAATTCTTACATCTTGTTTGCAATAAAATGTACTATACTTTTCTAAGTCGAAGTGGTTCTCATCTATTCTGCAACCTTTGATGGAATCTATGTTTTTCATGAATGTTCTATCTCACAAACTTACATGCTTCAGAAATGACACCAGTTCTGTTGTCATTTGCTAACAAAACACTGCTGTAGTAGTTGTATGGAAATACTTCTTTCGGTCCTGTTTGTAAGTTAAACATAGCAGGAAATAGTTTAAGCTTCTTATTTATAACACTGTAAGAGTCTTTTATAATAATTGCCCTTCCTTTATATAAGCCAGTTATTTGCATTGTTCGTGAACCTTTAATGATGGGAGTTCCTTTCACTTCTGTCATGTGTCTTAAGATGAAGTTTATATCATAACTGAGGTTATGGAAATATATTAAACTCTTGTCAGGAAGTCGTTCCAAAAATTCTGTTGCACAGTTCTGACCCCAAATGCTTTCACTCACTGAACCATCTTCACTGTCGTAACATATGTTAAAAGCTTTATGAAAGCCATCGGTACTGCACTCAAAGTCAGCAAAGAAAACGTGCTCAGGAATGAACTTGCACTTATTTTTATTTACTTCTTTTGACTCGGCTTTCTTCTTCAGTTGTACACAATACTTTGGAGCATATGTCAAATCTTTAAATGGTGCAAGGTTCTGTTTATATAAGTCAGTCGTATATGTGAAAAGTTCTCCATAAGAAATAGGTTCGAAATATTTGCACTCCCACAATGTTTTCATAACATCCCATAACGGTGTTGTTCTATCATAACGAACTACATATTTATCTTCTCTCTTTGTATAAATCTTCATTTGTTTCTCAATGTTCATTCCACCACACTTTCAAGATTTCTATATAGTTGCGAATGAAATATGTTGTCATTGGTAATCTTTCATTTAGCATGTAGTGGTCTTCAACAAGAAGTAAGTCAATAGTTCGAACAGTTTCACATTCTTTTGGTATGTATCTCTTTATTTCATTATGTCTTGAGTCATTGAAATAACCAATGGTAACATTAAATGCTATACCTGTTGCGTCAGAAATTTCTTGTACTTTACTTTGAGGAAAGTCTCTAACACGAATGACTTCTCTCATGTGGTCAATAGTTTCTTCATTTACTCCAGCCTGAATGCAAGCATAAACGAAACAATTGTCTTCTGTCATAAGTGTTGCAGTTCTTTTGTTCAGTTCATTGAAGATTTGGTAGCGTTCAAGATTTATAGGTAATGTGCAAAGATACTTCCAGAACTGACCGCTTCTCTTCTTATAAAACTTCTTTTCACCATTATCTTTCCAAAAGCTTTCTATAAGTGCTGGGTTTCCTGTTTGCTTAAGAGCTTCCAAAATGGCTTTCTGGTCATTTGTCAGTGTGCTTTCATCTCTATATGGTCTCTTTTTTGGTTTGCCTTTCTTTACATCTGACATCGTTAAGCCTTCATATTCTGTTAAATCATACATCTTTATTTCAGTAAGATTCTTTATGTTTGTCAAGAAGAAGTCATAGTGCATTTCAACAATACCTGCAGCATTTGCTTCTATCTCTGATATAAAGTTCTCCTTCAAGAGCTGATGTAGTAATGTTCCAATATTATTGAGGTTTAACGTAGAACATTCATACTTTCCACCAAGTTTATAACATACCATCCATCTCTGTTGTGAGTTTATTTTAATTTCTCTAAGAGTCTCATGAAAACCTTACCGAAATGTTTGTGTAAGTAGTCTCTGTTTGGTTCATCTAAAGCTTCGATGTTAAAGTCAATGAGTCTATTGCCTGACTTCACATTTCTCTTCCTATTCTCTTCATCTTTCTTTAACCATCTCTCACCTTCTTTTGGTTTGTCGTCAATGGAACGAATGACATCGTTAGCTTTGCGAACTTGTTCTATAGCACTTTTAAACATCTCTCTTCTCTGTTGTTTCAGTGTGTCGTCTCTTCTTCTTGTTTCACCAACGTTTGCATTTGTTATGTCAAACATTTCTCTTCTTACTTCATGAGGTACTGAACGTCTATGATATAAGTCAATAGCAACGTCATTTAAAGGAAATGCTCTTGCATGGACTTCGTCCTCGCCGCGTTGCGGCTTTATGAACTCATGAATTCTATCATAACTTATTGCACCATTGTAGTCATTGAGGATGTCAGCGAGTGCTTTTTTGTTTGTTGCGTAATGTTTTGCAACATCTATGTTAGCTTCTGTAAGAAGTTGTTTTATTTCCGAGTGTTCTAACTTAGACAACTTCCGATACATCTTTAGTAGGAAATAAAAAAATATTTTTGAAAAAATTAGATTAGATTTTTTAAAGTTATTTTTCAAAATAATTTAATATTTTTATTTTAATGAAACACATGCAAGATTGCAAGTTCTTTTCATACAATGCTCTCGCTACTGCCATCAAGAATGAGTTCAATAATGCTTCAAATGTTAATGTTATCTTTAACAAGAAGTTTGTGAAAGAATCTAAGTTTGGTCAGTATGTCAGACCATTAGCTATCGTCATTGACCGCAAACGTTATACTTCACAAGAGTTAGCAGTAGTTTTGAAACAAAAGAGTTTCTTCGTGAATGTCAAAGATACTCATTATACTGTTATAAAGAACTCTAATATTGACTTCTTCAGTATTGCTTTAAATCTTTCCGAACAGAAAGAATATAAGAAGGGTGAAACAAATGTGAAATATTATCCTTCATCTCTGAAGACAATAACGAACAAAGATGTTATACAGAAATTCTTACCAAAGGTTGAAGAAGCTTCTATTGACATTGACGAAGGAAGTGAAATGGTTGAAGAAATAGACCCTGAAGCTATTTAAGCAAAAATATATTTTTGAATAACTGATGGTGTCACTACGTCACCACGTCACCATGTCACCAGGTTAATTAACTTCTTTTAAAAATGATGACAACATGACATTTTGACAACACAGCAGGATTAATGCAAAAATGAATGTTATCGTTTATGTTATCGTTTATGTTATCGTTAATGTTATCGTTTATGTTATCGTTAATGTTATCAGTGTCGAACATAATTGACATGGAGCATTTATGTTATCGTTTATGTTATCGTTTATGTTATCGTTTATGTTATCGTTTATGTTATCGTTAATGTTATCGTTAATGCTTACAGTGTCGAACATAATTGACGTAGGATTCATGACTTCTTCGTAAATGAGTGTAAATATAGCACAAAAATATATTTTAGGTGAAGAGGTGAGATCTCACCCGTTTTTTCACCTCTTTTTTCACCTCATTCTCTCTTCGTTAATGTTGTCGTGACTTCATCGTTAATGTTGTCGTGACTTCATCGTTAATGTTGTCGTGACTTCTTCGTTAATGTTGTCGTGACTTTATTCTTCCTCTTTGAAGTTATCGAAATATTCTGTTATTTTTTCCTTCAGTAATGTTAAGTCTTCTTTGAATGTAAGTATTGTGCAACCTTTGATGTCATAGTGTGTTTGAGGAAGAGTATTTTTGACAATTTCCTTTATTTGCTCATTCGGTGTCATTGAAATCGGTAAGTTTTCACGATAGAACCAGTTTCTGTCAGATTTATATATTTTAGCTAAGTCATAAAAGCTCTTGTTGTTTCTTCTGACTAAATGCAACATAACCATATCTTTATCTTCTTCTTTCTCCAATTCTTCAGTATATATCATATACCTATAACTCTTTTCCTTTCCTTTTGGTACGAACGCGGTATTCTTTTCTGTATGCTTTTGTCTTTGGATTCAATGACTTCATCTTTTGCTTGAAGTTTCTTTTCCATCTCTCCACGTTCTGCTTTATATAGTTCATCTAAACATCATGAAAATATAACAAGCATAACGAGGTGAAGCCCACATTGCTACAGCATTTACTAAAAGTCTATGAACATAATAACCTTTCAAACCAGGAGCCAAATTCTTGCGATTTTCATACGGAATCTCTTCTCTCGGTTTTCCGAGGGAAGCAATCATATGAAGGAAATTCTTCTAAAAGTTCTTTTGCCTGTTGGTTTCAAACCAATGATATGCTTGCTTTGTAGAACGAAGAGCATTCATTATACTTTGCATTTGGTACATGTCATCTTTGACTGAACGAATGAGACGTAACTGTTTGTTATACTGTATGTACTCGTATTCTTCATTTATAGCTTCATGGACTATAACTGTTGTTGTGTTCTCTGATGTTGACATTACTGTTTCTTATATACAGGATAAAAAATTTGTTAGAAAAAAATTAGCGTTATTTTTATCTTTTATGAAAATTCATGAAATTTGGTCATTTTTCAGCAAAAATATAATTTAGGTGAAGAGGTGAGATCTCACCCGTTTTTTCACCTGTTTTTTCACCTCTTTTTTCACAAGCGTTTTACATGAATTGTACGATGTATATTTGAAATCCTAAACAGTTTTGTAGCTTCTATTTCTTCGCTGAGGATATCTAATGTTTTAACGATGCCGAAGGTTTCTTTATATTTCTTCTTGACGTCAGACAGAAGGAAATCTTCTGCTGTTGGATAGTTTTTGTTCAGAAATTCTAACATATCCATTTTATCTTCTGCTGGCTTTTCTGCTTCTTTCTTTAAGTCTGCATAGTCGTTTCGCATTCTTTCTATCTCTTTGACTGAGTAGTTATATTTTCTTATTGCTGCTTTACATTTTGAACATTGCGGATTCATTTTTGCGTTATACATTGAAATAAAACCAGCTAGAACAACTAAGGCGTCAATGGTTTCTTTAACTCAAAAGCTGCTGGTTTATCTGTTCATGCCCATTACCTTACCTCTTCTATCTTTATCTCTTATTTCCCAAACACATTTTGCAACTAATGAAACAAAGTTATCGTATGTCTTAAACTCCACCGATTTATATATGTCAGAAATATTTTTATAAACCATGTCTCAATCTTTGTCCATAACTTTATGGTTGCAATGATATCCTAGAAACTCATAATTTACTTTACGTATGAATTTCTTTATTTCTACTGAGTCAGTGGTTTCACTTCTATTTCGTCGAATTCAGGAATAGTTAGTTTTTGCTGTGGATTTCAGGCAATTTGGGTAAATGGTCAATAATGTCCTGCATTTCATAAAGATTACTGTTCATTGTTTCATCTTTCGCACTACAGTCTAAATTACTTGTTAAAAGTTCTTGCTTTATCTTCTGGATTTCTGTTTCAAAAGTATATGAAGAAGGAATAAAGCTTTTCATCTCTACCAACATTGACGTAGGATTCATGACTAGCGAGTTTGGTGCTGTAGTTGTTTGAATTGTTGTTGTGCCGATTGTTGAAATCATATCTTTTATACAAAATAAAAAAATAAATAAAAAAACTTCAAGCAGTTCTGTTTCAGCAGCTCTCATATCATTAACAAACACAACCTTGACTCTATTGACTGTACTGTCAATCTTTGAGTTATATTATATGTCCTTCCTATCTTATATCTTTTTGTGTTGAAGTCCTTCGGTTTCTGAACGATGTAAAGTAAGCCTTCACTGCAACGTTCCGTATCGAATGAACCATATGTTATGAAGTTATATCCAACAACAGGGTCTAACCATAACAAAACTATTGGTATAAGACTTTTGTCTATAAGATATGCTTCTTGTTCCATGAAATGCTACTGATATCATAAGCTCAGGATTTCTTGTCAAAATTTTCTGAGTTGAAGCATTTCTAACCCAGTCGTTTGTTTTCTTTCCAGATGGAGATATAATGTCTGACAAAGAATATTTATTGTATTTCTTTGAGTATCTTACGTTTAAATCACCAATTCTAACCACTTTGGTGTCATTGTCAATCTTTCTAACTGTTTCAAACTCAATGTTTGACATTTCTGTCTTTACATACAAAATAAAAAAATAAAACTAACTTTATTTTTTCTATCTTAAGGAAATTCATGAAAATTCACGAGAAAGCTAAAGCAATCTGAGCCGCTAAGCGGCGAGGGTGAAAAAACAGGTGAAAAAAGAGGTGAGATCTCACCTCTTCACCTAAATTATATTTTTTGGTGTAAATAAATGGTACCATTAATGATATCATGACTGTTCTCATTCATGTCTGATTTACATCTAATGAAAAAGTTTAGAAGAATTTTCTTATTCTTTCTGGCTTATTTTTGTCTTTCCAGTACTCCCGCTCTAATGGTCCCAGATGTGTTGACTTTGACTCTCTCAAGTTCTTAGATGGTATAACATCTTCAACGCCTCCTTCATATCTTACTTTATAAGTGTCATCGTTTATGTTATAGCCAAGTATTTCAATAACCACTCCTCGCTTTGCTTCGTCAATGTTTCAGCAAGTTTGCATTACTACTTTCGACTAATTTGTGACGAGGGTAAAACGCAATAGAGTCGTCAGCAGCTTTTATAAGATATCCATTACCTTGCGTAGAGTCTACGATATATTAGTTTCTACTTAACCTTAAACGTTTCTTTGTCAACGGCTTGTCGTCAAGAACTACACGAACTTTTTACCAGGAATGAGGGTTAAATTGTGTTGAATTTCTGATATTTTGTGTTTGGCTTCGTTTCTTTGTATATACTTTTTCTTGTTGTTGTGTCATGAATTGGTTATGTCCTTTGTAGAATGTGTTGAGGAATAATATACTTCGAGAAAAATGTTTCATTGTTTCTTCGGTTAAAGTCTCGCTCTTGGTTAAATCTCTGAGAGTCCTTATGAAGCGTTTATGATGCCGAGTATGTATGGTTATGTCTTCAGTAGTGTAGTGAGTTATGTTATGCTTAATGAGAAATTCTGTGATTTCATTGCTGAGGTATGCACTGTCTTGGTCTGATGTTAAAGTACTTGGGTTATGTTCTGCTACAAAACTTTTGTAAAACTCTTAACACTTCACGAGTTCCTTTATTTTTCATTGGATATGCATATGCTTTACGAGTGTTAACAATTAATGAAGATGAGGAATGGTTTATGTCCTCCTTTTCTGCTTTGAATAGAGTGTCAAATTGGTATGCGTCAGGAGTTGTTGGAGTAAATTGGTAAAAAGTAGTCGTAAGGGTTTATTTTTGTTGATGTACAACATTTTTGTCAAAGAACCTTTTCACTTCAGCTCTGTTAGTAAATCCCCAACTCTTTGCAGCTTCATTGAACTTCTTAAATGACCACCATGGATGTTGTTCGAATACTTCTTTCAAGCTCATTATGTAAAGTTAAAGATTTTATTCAAGGCTCAAGCGCGTTCATTGAACACGGTACCATGCGAATACAGTCACAAATGGTGGCATATAATCTGCACCCGAGCCTGTTGGATTTGTTGTGAAAGTGTGTGAATGATTTCCTCCTGGTTCAGTTGGTCGAAAAATCTTTTTTGCTGCATTGTTATAAGATGGAGATAAAACATCATTGCCAGCTTCATACTCTGAGTTGTATAATGGGTGGTCTCTTAATGAGTGGCTATGGTCGCCAGAAAAGTTTGTAGTTCCTGTATGAGTGTGTGGTGGAAGGTTTGCTTCTTTAATTTTCTTCGAACCTCCCGTTTGCTTTGAAGAGTCAGCACAGTATAAGAATTTGTCTACAATCTGTTCCCACGTACCAAAACCTAAAACTGTTTCTGGATTTGTTGAGTTCATTGACGTATAAATAGAACCAACGGGATATAATGTTTGAAGTATTTCTGTCTTTAATGTTTGAAGCTCTGTTTTGTCTGCTTTCTTATCATATAAATCTTGAGCAGTGAATTTAACATTATTTTCATCATCCATGACATAAACATTTTTACAGCTAATTTCTTTCTTCGTTGTTATGTTTTCATTCGATGTTAAACCTTGTGGAAAGTTAGGAGGTTATAATATAATGCATCCCCACCAGTTCCGCCAACCGTTCCTTCAATACTTTCTATAGCAACAGTTGAGAAGGAGTTATGTGTATGTTCTTTATCTGCTTTCTTATCTAACATTGCTGGTAGTTCATGTGTTTCAAAGTTTCTGACATGACCTTCAATGTTCATACATTTACTATTTAAGGAGTTTAGTGTATCTTTTACGCTTGTACTTGGATTCTCTAAAGGTGCACTTGAACCAAGGGTATAGTTTAATATTATGTCGTCTGCTCTAACAGTAGTGAAGGATTTATGTGTATGGTTCTTGTCGGCTTTACTGTCTAATGTAGCTTGAAGTTCATTTATATCGGAGATGTTGTGTTTATGAGATTTCAAAACTTTGTTCATTGCTTCGAGTTCAACTTTGTCAGCTTTACTTTTAATAGCATCTTCAAAAGTTATTTTTGCCTTAACTCTCAATGTAAATCTTGGTTCAACTAATACACCTTTAACAGAGAAAGTAGAGGCATAAATTTCATCGTTATAACTAAATGCTTCTAGCGCTTTACCGTGTCATAATGTACAGTACAGCTTATGTCATAACCTTTAGCACGAATGTATTTATATCTTCTTTCATTAACATCTTCAGTGCTTATTTGTTCATCCTGTGTTAAATATCCATGGTAGTCCGTTATAATCTGTTCGTCTGAAGTTATATAATGAACGTGGTTCTTGACTTTATCACTCAGAGCTAAAAGCTCATTTTTGTCTGCTTTTTCGGCTAATTTCTCATTAACATCATTCACTTCTAATTCAACTCTTCCGCCAGAACTCTTATTATCATTAATCTTTTTCATTAATTCGGTAATTACGTCATAAAGACTATATTCTGTTTTCGGTTTTGTAAATAATGAGTCAAAATTTCTTTTCATCATTACATCGCTGACATTAATGATATCACCAATTCCTTTTTCATTTATTCTCTTCATTAATTCTGCAATAATGACGAATATATAATCTGTTAATTTATTCTCTTCATCGAGGGTTATAGAATGTTTTGAAATTGAATCATTAACTCCTCTAAATAAATCAATAACTTCAGGATACACGTTTTTAATGTCTCGAATAACCCGACCAGTATCCTGTTGTTCATGTTCTTCGTTCCCGTCGTTACGTGGTTTTATATCTCTAACCATCATCAACGCAGCCATAACCGGAGGGTTTGTTGCTATCTGTTCGAAAATCCGTCTTTGTGTTTGTTAAAACATTTGAAACAAGTCTTTTAAAACCATCTACAAAATTTCCTGTTTCACCTAATGTTCTTGCAGCATTTACAAGCTCACCCATTCCCGCTTTTGACCCCAAAAACGTCCATATTGCATTTATTTCACTCTGTATAGTTGTCCATTCAGCGAAACTAACACCCGCATTCGCTAAGCTGAAAATGAAATTCAGTGGATCGAACTTAATTCCACCTTCTTTTTCAATTTCAACGAACTCACTAACATGAGATTTTAAGTATTCTTTCGTTAAAATTGTTTTCCCCGATGTTATGTCATTAACGAAACTATCACCGTCAAAAGTTAACGAATTCAATTTCGTCGTTGATGCTTTTATTTCATACACCGCTTTATCAATAGTTTTTGGCTCACCTTCTTTAGAAGCATATGAAACATTAATGAATGAATTATATGTATTCGTGAATGAATTAAAATCAATGATTTTCATTAATGACGCCTTTAATGATTCATTTACTGTTGAATCCCTTAAAGTAATTAATGAACTGTCATTTATGAAAGGTACACTGCAAACCGTCGAGTTTGGATCAAATGCTGTAGTTGGTGCAGGAATATTAATGATATAAGTCATTAAATCATTAAGTGACGTAAATAATGTTGTCGTTTTTGATTTAATTTCTTTAGCATCTGTTATATATGGTAATTTTATTTCTGTAGTTTCTGAATTAAAGATATTCGCTAAAATGTTTTGTAAACTGTTTTGAACAGCTGTGTAAACCGTTGAATCCGGAACTCTTACGATTTCACCGTCCTTAATAAAAGGCATTGCACATGGTGTAGTGCTTGGGTCAAATCTTTTTGGGTTATGATTCAACATATATTCTAATGCTTCATAAACAGACCTATATACTGTTGTGTTATCTTTTTCAATAATTTCACCGTCCTTTATAAACGGCATAGTACATGGAGTTAAAATAGGGTCGAACTTTTCATAGTCCTTCCATGTTATGTATTTCTCAGTATTTCCATCAGAAATAACAATATATTTGTCAGTAAGTGTGAGAGAGTATTGACCAAAATATAAACGTTTAGCTCTGTCAGCTTCATACGCATATGCAGCTATACTCATATTTTAATGAGAATAAAATGTTGTTCTATTTGCAAAGTACAGACCCAAACGAATACGGGACAGTAAAGCTACAAACAAACTTAGGTCTACAGAATGAGGCGCTTGCATTCAGAATGGTTGACTTCAATACTATCGCTTCATTCGTTATAACAGATGAAACAGATTTCATGGAGATTGAAATAGATGGAAAGAAGCACGAAATAAGATTTCACAATAATGTAGAATATAAGATGGAAACATTAGCTGGAGTGTTAAATGCTCTCATAAATACTACAATAAACAAGGATAACGAAGAAAACTTAATGAATGTTAAACTTATTGCAGGAGTTTTGAAGTTCAGTTATGTGAAGGAGTTTAAGATAACACGAATGAGTCATAGAGTACAACTTCTTTTGGGTGCATATCATATGAGATTTCCTTTGAAAAGTGTTGACAAAACGATTGAGATGAAATCTGTTCCATACGTATGTTATGGTAATTGTTTATACATTGAGTCTAAAATAGCTAATGTCACAGGCATTTCAGGAGTTAATAGTAAAGGTTCAGTAGAATATAAATCCTTCTGTTATGCAGTCAATTCAATGTTCATTCCAAACGTTCCTGTCATAGCAACTCATTTAGGTAAATGGGTTCGCATTAGTCCTCATAATTTGAAAGACATGCAATTCAGACTTGTTGACTTTCAAGGAGAGCCTGTAGAACTGAAGGCACCAGTGCGAATGACTGTTGAAGTTGACTTTTTAGAAAATATTAAATGCAACAGCTTACAAGAGAACTCAGAGCTAAAAATATAAAGTATGAATGTTATGTATTAGGTCATGAACTTTGGTTGTTGCTGTTTGATGAAACAAATGAATTAGTTATGTCAGTCAAGAGAACAGAAAAATATTGTGTTAGTGAAAACTGCACCAAGTCAATAAGATTAGTTTTGCATTATGAAGATGAGTTCGATACTGTTGAAGAAGTTTTGGATAGATATTACAAATTGCTAACTTGAAATTTTTTTGACTGACGGCGCAAAGCGCCAAGATGGGCTCAAAGAGCCCTCCTGACTGCTTTAATTTACTAAAACATATTTCAAACAAAGTTTATATTCTGTTGAAAGTTTTGTATATTCATTCGAATATTTATACTTAAACTCAACTCCTGTAGTTCCTGGTGTTTCAATGATGCGGATGTTACCTATTTTCATGAATAGTGGAGTTTGACCACAGCATTCGATTTCAGGGTCGAGATAGTCAATGACACATTGTTTCCCTGTTATTCGTGAGATAACATTTTCAAGGTCCTCCTTTGTTAGAATTATTTGGTTCTTGCTTATAAGATTTGTCAAAAGCTTCTTATCGTCTTTGAGTAAAATTGTTTGGTATAACTGAAGAAGGTAATGGTCTACGTTATCTGAAGGATTTGTTTGAACATTTGTGTAAGGGTTGTCGTTGGCTTCTCTTGAAAGAATTGGTCCAGTGGTGGATACTCTAACTTAACATCTGATGTAGCGTTAGCGTTTGAAGCTGAGTTTAAATTCACGGATTTCAGCTCTGGTTCTGGTTCTTTCAAACACTCTGAACTATAGTTCTTTATGACAATATTGTTTGTCGTTCGTGAGTCAACATTTGATGTTGGTTCAATTGGAACATTAACGGCACCAGCTAAGATGGATTTGCTTCTCATTTCATATAGAATAAAAACCTTTTATATGTATGAAATGAACAATATACTCGACAAGGGTTTGAATGTAAAGCTAACGAATGAAAATATTGTTGAATTCACTGAGACAGGAGCTGTGTATAAAGATGTAGAACTACTGAACAAAAGAGCTAAGGGAAGAAGCAGGAACATGAACAAAGGGTGGAAGCCTATAAAAATTTATGTCAATGATGGCTCAGGAGGTTCAAACATAAAGTATGCAGAAAGTTATAGAGTTTATGCTCTCAAAGGTGAAAAGCCTTCATTTAAGAACAGCTATTCTAACGCATATCCTCAAAAGCTAACGGATGGGAAGTGGATGATATGAATGACAGCAAAAATATTAACAGAAATGGCGACAGAGATGCATGGAATTTGTTTACCATCAGTCAATTGAAGGTTAAACTTTAAAACAATGTTGGTCGTTCCATGGAATATTTTTGAATTTAATGGTATTAGTCATGATATGAATCTCAAGTATGAACGAGGAGAGATGAGAGACTTATATGCTCCCAATTCTTCAAAAGGTAATGTATACCTGACTGTTTCAAATAAGTTCAATATCATAACGTGAGAAACCTTGAAAGATAACGAAGTCAGTTATGAGACGTTTATGTTTAAAGCTAAAAACCTCATTTTGCATAAGTATTGCTCAGTTAAATGGTAATGTCTGACTTAGTAATGATGTTAGCTAATGGTGAGTCAGGCTTTGAAACTAAACCTTTACCAGCGAAGTCGTCACAAACTAATAAAGTGTTTGATGGATATTTTTTGAAGGGGTATTTTGAAAGTTTTGACAGAATGTAGTTTGTAAGTCGTTTCATATCGTAAACTCCTGAGTACTGACGTAAGTGGTGTTTGTCAATAATTCTTTCCATCTCCTCAGAAGTCTTTTGCATTCCTGACTGTATAAATTCAACGATGGCATAATATTTCCTCTTACGTCGAATGTAACGTTGAAGAAATTCAATGAGTTCACTGTCTGGAACTTTAACGACAGAGGCTTGAACTTTTGACATAAATGTTTTCGCTGTTGAGTCCATAGAGTCTGAAGTTGCTGATATAATGATTTGGTCATAATATGAGTCATTTCCTAAACGTTCTGTTATAAGAATATGACGAATGAGGTTAAATGTCTTTCCTGACCCCATCTTTCCACAATAGAAATAAACACCATTTGAACAGAACTCATAGTCCTTACTGAAAGGAAGAATGAGAGAAGAGTTAAGTTTGTCTGTAGTTTCATTCATGTCTTCATCTATGTCATGTATTAAATGCTTCATTTTATCTCCATTAAAAATGCAAGTCAGAAATATTCAGAACATAGCACCGAGTCTAACTGACAAGAGTATAAAGATATACTATGAACATGTTATGATGAAACCAACCAAAATTCAAGAAAGTCAGTATACTTATGAATATCCAAGACACTGGGTAGAGTATGTAGGAGGTGAGAAAGCTATTGAAATCAGACAGGTTCGAAGTATTCCAGCAGGAAGAACAATATTATTGAAGAACTTTAATGTTTTGAGGTATAATGATGAAACAAAGAAGCAAGATAGTTTTCCTGTTGCTGTGTATGTGAACTTAGATACAGGAGATGACATGAAAGTTTTTAATACAAAGCTTCAAACGGTAGTGAGAGAACAACTGACTGCGGAAGGACATCCATTACCTTCAGAAGTTACCATAGCATATAATTTTGAAACAAACTCAATAGATTTTAAAGTCGTCTCTGCAAAGAAGTCAGGTTTTACATTTAATGAAGCAGATGTATATTCGAATGAAAACTTCAAAGCTATTGCATGGTTAGATAATGACGATTGCTTTAAGAAAATCTTTAAATTCAGTGACTCAAAGATGTCAATAGATGACCTTCGTGGAATGTTACCATCGACGTTTACAGTAGAAGGTTCAGCAGGATTGCTTACAAGATTGTCAATTGGTGGTATTTGGTCTCGTGAGAACATTGTTATAAAATCCAGTATAAGTGAATTTGCTGAAGAATCTATATTATGTCTTTCAAACTATATGTATTCGCCGCCGAAGCATTATAGTATAACAAACTTTGTCAGTAAGTTTAACATAAGACTTGTCGAACCTTCTTCAATGAAAGATGTTGTGCTACCTAAAGATGGAAAGGATGGACTCATTATTGAGATGATTTTAATAGCATATTAAATGAGCTTGTTCTTGAAGGTCATTCATGATGAAATAACTGTTGTAGAAGATGTTAGCAATTGTTCAGACATTTTGAAGCGTATAGATGAGATAAGAAAGAAGTTAGATAGACCGCAAAGCGGTGAGGGCGAAGCCCGTGAGAACGCTTATGTTTCATTGACTTTCTCCAGTAACGAGAACTTTTATGAGATAATATTGAAGAGAGATGATTTTAATATGGTGTAAATGGTAGCTTGGACAGCTTTAGGCGCAATGGGAACAAAAGCATTAGCATTTGGAGCAAAAGCACTTGGAGCTTATGACGCAGTAAATAAAATGAGTGGAGGAAGGTTTTCGAAGACATTAGATGCAAATAAAGGGAAGATTGGAGGCTGGGTTGCAAAGAAGTTAAGATTAAATAAAATAGGGCTCATAAATAAAGCATCCAATTTGGTTGCGACTGAGTCAGAAAATGCTTTAGGAAAGGACGATGAGTTTGCAAAACACACAAAAGACTTTAATGACCAGATGAAAGGTGAAACAATGCATTTAAATAGAGTCGATGGAACTAAAGAAAATGTTTCTTCTCCACCAGTAGTTCTTCCGTATGGTCCCTATGGAATGTATGGAAACCCTTACGAAAGACCATTTGACCCATTGACTGGTGGAAGTAACTGGTATCATTACGGCCGAAGAAGAAAGACAGTCAAGTTGGAGACAGACGTGAAGAAAGCAACTAAAAAGAAACCAAGGAAGAGAGTTATAAAGCAATGAATTCAACAGGGTGAAAAAAGAGGTGAAAAAACGGGTGAGATCTCACCACTTCACCTAAATTTATTTTTGTGCTATGTTTTCATACGTGTGAGGGTGGTGATATCATTAATTTTTAAGTTTATTTTTTATTTTATTTTTATATAAATGACGAAAACTATTGAGATAACAAACTACAACGGTCATGAGTTCAAGAATTTGTTCTTCGTTCCTCGTGAAAATACATTCTATCAGATACGAGGGAGAAAGGGTAAAGTTAGTTTGAGTGTTTATGACAACAAACATAATGGGAGATATATAAAAGCAATAGATACAAACGGTAAGCGTGTTTCATTAGCTTTGTCAAAACTTACTAACATTTATTTTGACAGTGACTTTGACCTATATGAAGAAGAAAGTGAGTCAGAAGATTATGAGCTGTTATGTGAAGCACAGCAATGGGAGGAGTTGCAATACTTTTGTAAGTGAGAACGTTTATTTTTTACATTAGTGAGGTGAAGTGGTTGGTGGCTTTGTAAATATTTAAGGTTAAGTTAGTGTTGTCGTTTGTGTTGTAAAATATACGTTAATGGTTTTGTAAAGTGTCAAACCGTTATCTTGGGTAAGGTGGAACGCAGTGCCGCCGTACCCAAGATAGGGATACTAACTAACCCTCATTATTTTGTTTATTTTTTCTTTCTTCAGTATTTTTCTTCTTTTCTTCTTTTTTCTTTGTTTCTTCTTCTAGCTTTTCTTTTTCCTTTTCTTTAAATTCAAGACTTTGCACTCTCTCTCGATCATATTTGCTTCTTTTTTCAATATTTGCTATTCTAGTTTTACAAACATGATCATAATTTGAAATATCAAGTTTAAAGAATTGCCGTAAAAGGGTTTTCCAGTCAGGATGATTATATGCCAAGACGGAAACAAAGCATCTCACAATAAAGCCAAGTTTCCATGCTTTATCTTTTTCCAATAATCTAGACTTCAAGGCATTAAAAGCTTCATTGTAGTTAGTATGAATTCCTGGTTTAATAATTCTGAATAGATATGTTAATGTATCGATTGAATTAAAAACTTCTTCCCTAACTTTTTCTTCATCTTTTTCAAAAAGTCGTTTGAATGATTGCCATTTCATAATTTTTTCTTCTACATTTAACTCAGGATCTTTAAATACATACCTCAATAATTTTAATAAATCATCATGTCTCTTTTTAACAGACGCGAAGTACGATTTAATTGTATGATTCACATCTTTTGTTTGTTCACATTGTACACCTTCTTTAGAAAGTACATGTCCTGGTTTGCTATCACCATCTGATACAAATGTCATTGCTTGTTGAATAGTATCTGACTTGACAAGCTTTTCAAATATTGTATGCTCCATTAATGTCGACGCTTCATCTTCTGGGAAAACTGTAACTGTTTTAAAGATATCTTTGAATTCCTGATATTTAGTAGTTATATGAAACTCTCTGATAAAATTGTGAATAACGTCTGCTAAGCATCCTATCGCTTGGACACTTTTTCTTCTTCCTCCCCAACTACAGTCATAGCCACATATAAGCTCCTGTCCAATATATTTTAATTTTAATTCTTCAATTTTATTCAGGACAAAGTCTTCCAATAATTTTGCAATCTCTTCCTGCGTTTTTTTGTAATGTTTTGACGCAAGGAACTTGAATATTGTTATACGACATTATTTCCACGTATTTCTCAAAGCCTATTCCTGTGATTAGGCATATAAACACATGTTTTAACTTCTCTTGTTCTGAACACTCATACTTTTTTTCTTCTCCTCTATTTTGAATAATTGTGATAGCTTCTTCGATATCATCTATATTCACTTTAAGTTTTTCTATTATGCTTTTAATAAGAGGCATTACATTATGTAAATATTCAAGAATTTCAATAACATAACTATAAGTTTTGGCGAAGTATTTTGGAACATGATTGTTGCTCTTTAAGTCAGAAATATCCTTTTGTGATGGAATAGCAGGAAAATTGTATTTAAGTATTTCTTTAACCGCGGTAAAATCAAACTTTTCTTTTAATAATGTTTTTTTAATTTCACGTTTTGGAGAAGAATTTGGAGAATTTTGTGCGGTTACAGGCGCCGATTGTGATTTTTCAGCTTCTTTCTGTAAACTATTCAACTTTGGAGGTTTTTCTAATGAATTAAAATCATCTGTACTGCGAGATTGCTGTATTTGAGATTTTTTAAAGTTTTGTGGTGTTTCAGATAAACTTTTATTAATATTAAGTTCTTGTAAGGTCTGTTCATCAACAGTCTGATCGAAATCAGGTAATTCGTCATCACTATCTACGCCATCTAAGGAATCATCATTATCTTGATAATTTGTATCGACTGGCATTGATAATCCTTCAATAGTATCCTCTATAGCTACAATTTGTGAATCAATTTGATCCGAAAGTTGGTTAAATAATTGATTTGGGTCTAAATTATCATCAACATTAGATAGAGGTTGTATTGTAATTGGAGGTGGTGGTTGAATTTTATAAGAATCTATTCGAAAGAATTCTTCATTTGTATTTTCATTAATAAAAACGAAATAACTTGATTGAATACCATTATGACGTGAGATTAACTCGTTGTATAACTCTTGAGAATGAATTTGCAGCGTAAGCATAAGAAATCAGCTTGTGTCTTAGTGGCGGGGAAATTGAATGACGTAAAATAAAATTGAAAAGAAATATTATTTTACAATAAATATATTTTACAGTTAAAAATAATGCCAAAATTAATAATATAAATAAATCGATGTAAATTTTCATGAAAAGTGACATCTTTTTTCATATAACTTTTTCGTCTTGCTACGGTCTCCGTGATAATCAAACAGATATCAAATTGGTATAATATGATTATAGGTTCAATATTGTAGCACATAACATATATAGTTTTTATCAAAACAAAAATTCATTCCCGAATTTATTCGAAATAAACTCAAAATCATAGATTTCGGTTTAAATTTACAAGAACAGCTATATAGTACTTACGTTTGCTCTATCTAGAGTTAGCTTTGTGTCGTCAAAAAATATTACCTGCAAAAAAACTCAACAATAATCCTTGTTCAGCAGTACAAAGCATAACATCGACAAACAATTACTAAACCATAAGCAATCTACCATGAATTAGATATTCAAATACAAAATCAATGAATAGTGTACTGGATTCTAACGTCCATGTAACATTGTACTTAAATGTTAATGTAATATCTCATTGTCAATATTAGACAATGATAATTTTTGTAATTGTTTATTTTTTTGCATTATTAAAAAAACGTTTTAATTTTACTACATGTTTTTCTTTATTTGTCCTTAGATATGAGGGTCCTTTCAATTCTAAGGTCGGATTTTTAGAATTAAATTTCAATCATATAAATTATATCAATTATGATATCGTTTTCATTCATTTGTAAAGCATACCCTTTTTGAGATATTTAATCACTAAACCTGCGTTCAAAGGGAATAATTTAGCCCATTCTTGAGATTTCATAGTTATTATTGTAAAAAATATAAACTACATACATCGTAATATTAGTATGTCATAGCATTAAAGCGAAATTCCTAATTTCTTCTCAATTAAATTCCTGGAAAAACATCGGAATTAATGATTAGAAATAGGTCAAAAAAATTCCTAATATAAAACTTATACTTAAGATAAAATCAAAATTCGAAAATATCTATTTTTCAAAACTCGCATCCAAAAGCGAAAAAATTCGAAAAAATCATGTTTTTATAAAACTTGCTGAATTTGCAATTTTTATTCGATTTGAAGTGATAGAATATATAATCATCTTATTAAAACATATATTTCATTGTTGCATTCACAAAATATTAATCAGAACACTAGGAAAAGTGGATTTTCGAAAAAAGACGATAACGATTATTTGCAAATCGCCTCTCAATTTTGAGAGACTTTCAATTTTTACAGTGGACCCTTAACATCATATTGTGTAATGAAATAATAGGTATTCAAGTTCACATGATTGAATGTAACGAAGGCATTGTGAATTCAATCGGGTTTTTTTTGAAATTCTATATGGAAATTTACAAAGCTATATATAGCTAATGAAACATTGAAAAAATAACTTCTTGTGATGAATGCATAAGCATATTTTTTTATTCAAACAAGAACAGAAAAATAAAAAAAAATACAATTATATTGAAGTTAGTGATAATTGAGCAGTTGATGAAAATCAGATGGATCGATTTGGTTTGAGATTTTGCTAAAACTAATGGAAGAAGGACATGTTGGATTTTTGTCCATAGGAAGAAATTCATTTAAATGGGGCTGGATTTCATTCCAGTTTTCCGAATACCAACAAAGAAGAGCCATTCTATTACGATTAGCAAGTCTATCAATTTTCTTATTGATTATCTTAGAAGCGCAGCGTGCGTAGATTCTTAATTGATCAACTGTGAGTTTACTTCCATAATGGCTTTCGAGACAGTTGATAACTGTATCAATGAGTGGTTCATTTCTTATGATTCTGTCTTCAATTGCTTCTTGATCTTTAATATTGGCAAATATGATGTCACTAAAGTCCCTAAAGCGCTTTGTTTTGATTGTGTCATAGATATTCGAGCTATTCATTGCCAATATCGAAAATAAATAATTGTAAATAATCTTTTCAAATTATTTATGAAAAGAGAGAAAGTGAAAAAGAAAAAAAATGTATGAGACAAGAAGGAAGGTATAATCAATGGGTATTAACTGCATTGAAAAACATTTGAGTACAGAATTATTGCTATCTTTCAAATATAATTTAATTGTCTATATGAGGTAACAAATATTAGGCAATTAATTAATTACAAAAGGATTCGATTTTTTCAAAGGGATACAAAATTTTCAATTCGTAGCAAAATTTATGAATGTAATTTTTAACCAGCATGCATTATTAAATTTTGATGCGAATATATCAATCAAAATTATTTAATTGAAAGATATTTAAATAAATCAATAAGATATTTTCATAAAACTCAATTCTTGAGAAAACTAATTTACTAAATGAATACATAAATTCCGTCTGCAAATGTAAAATTTGTTTTAAATTGGTCATCTAAAATTCGGATGTATATAATGTTATCTAGATATTTTATTCGATAATTTTTTATAACAATTGTTTACGATTTGAATGAGTAGCTTTCAAAATTTTACGTTTTAAATTTTTGATAATGAAATTGTAAAACATATCTATTTCAAATCCTTATTCCCATTTATTAAATATTTTTAAACAAATAACAGATTTAAACCTACAGTTTTGAATTTTCTATAAGTAACTAATCGGTTTTTTGCTTTTAATTGGAATTTCTTTAATGCTTCATCAGTAGATCAATATTTTATAAGAAAAATTTTACCTCGAATTTTCATTGAATAAAAAAAAATTAAATTAAACTTTACAGATGATAAGTTCATGTTAATCACAGCATGGTTTTAATTAAACTTCGTGACGAAAATACAGTATCAGAATTGAATTATACGCCATTGACAAGAAATTAGATTTTAAATCCCAAATCAATAATTAGATACTCTTCTAAACCTTTGAATGATGTTTTTTTGAACTATTTCAAAAAAAGACTATGAATTTTTAGTTATAACTATATAATGAACTTTATCAATGTTCATTGCATCTTTATCCGCGTTTGAAAACTATCATGCAAAGAAGAAACAATTAAATAACAAAATGGATAATATAAAAGTATGAAATTCGTTCTGTAGAGAACTCAATGAAAATTAATTAACTGGTTAATATCAGATGGATCTATTGGATTTGGATATTCTATTAAACTATCGAGTTCTTTTTTATTTGCTTTGACTGAGTGTGAAGGAATATATTCGTCTAAGTGGGATTTTAATTCATCCCAATTTTCTGCATACCAGCATAGAAGTCCAAGTCTATTTTTGTTCGCATATGGATCAAGAAATTTATTGATTGATTTCGAGAGACGACGAGCAAACATTCGTAACAAATCTACTGTTAACCTTCCTCCATAATGGTCCTCAAGAATTTTTGATACATATTGAATTTTTTGTTCATTAATTATTATTCTTTTGTCAATATCCTCGAGATCTTTAGGAAATCTATCTGTGTCATTTGCTTTATTTTGCTTTGTTTTTGAGTGCTGAATTGTGTTTGTTTTAGTTTCAGTCATTTAGAAGTAAATGAATTCAGAAAATTAAACAATGAAAAATTGAATTCCCCATATAAAATTTCAAAACCTGAATAGCTGGATTTATGTGTATTTGGCTTTAAATATCATAATTTATTTGCATAAGAATTTTTTTTCGTATGCTATAAATTAGAAGAATTATTGATAGTTACTGTAGTATGGAAAAATCCATATAATTATTTTATATATGAATCATGAAATTATAATGACTTTTGATAACTTTCAAAAAGTTGAATGACATGTTTGAAGAATAGATTGCATAAATGAAATTATTGATAATAAATTGATATGTAAACACGATCGTTATACTCGATTTTATTGAAAATTAGATGATAATTATTGTTTTCCTGATATTTACTGTTGTACTAGGAATATTATTTGATAAAACCATTATCTGTCATTTTTTAATTTAAATAAAAAAAATATATACAATCATATGTAAACATATGTATTAATAATTTTAGCATAAGAGTGTAGTTTGTGAATGTATTTAATTAAATTGAATAAATAGAATAGTTAGCTGAAAATTGAATTAGCAAATTTGATTGAAAATTAGCTGTTCGATTAAATCGCATGTTTTCTCTCAATAACAAAATATTCATTTCTATTTCTGCGATAGTATTTGTTATCCTAATTTTTAAACTCCAAATCCTAATGTATTGCAATTGAATTGTCAATAACCCAATTATATTTTAGAGCTATAGTAGATATTCTCATTATCACTAATTATCAAGAGTTCAAAAAAAGTGGAAAATGAAAATAAAATTTTTTTTTCACATACTCCATAATATTAAGTCTACTGGTGACTAGAATAATTTTTCAGTTTTACCTGTAAAATTGCTATTCGAAAAAACTATCCGATTGAAGAATTAGCGTTCTTTGCTAATGGGAAGGTTTGTATGTATCTAAATCTCGTATTGATCTTTATCCTTAAATATAAGTATTTTTCGTTTACATTGAAATTTATTTCATGTTTCGAATCAACGATACGATATTTAATTGCTCCTCTATTGCGATTTGTAATATATCTGATATGTAGGTTTAAAATAACTTAAATTTAAAATTATATTTTTATAACTTAATTGAGCAAACATACTTTCCTCCCTTTGGGAAAGTCTCCTCTGACTTACTAACATCAATCTGGCATTTACCTTCGGAATAAAAGTAAAAGCCACCAATCATGATGCCGATATCGAGAGGTGTGTATTGTTCAAGATTTTGGGAGTCAAAAATCTTGAATTTATTTTCTGGTTCATTGAAAGACAATCTCCAGGGCTGCTTGTTATAAGCAGAAGGAAGCCATCTTACACATTCCAATATTTCACCTAATTTACCTTCTGGTTGCTTTTCAATCATCTTTTTAGCAACTTCATCATAGAAAAGAACGTTGTAAGCAAGTCTATCTCCCTTTGTGAACCATTTTGCAACGTAATCAGTAAATCTCTTTTTCTCTGAGTCAATACCGAAAGCAATAGTGCAAATAACCTTAGATCCTGGGAATCTTGATGCAACAAGCTTTGTATCATAAGTTCCTGCAACCCAGTTTGTTGCAATGCCGTTTTGGGTCATTTTCATAACAGCATAGCATCCTTTAAATGCTGTATCAAGCATGTAATTCTGGAATTCTGGTGACTTAAGATCGACAGTTTCTGGAATCTTAAGAACGATCCAGCCACCTTCACCTGTAACGAGGCCATACTTGCTGATTCCTGGCTCAGTAATGGCAATTTCACCGTTTGTTCCAAATGGAGCCGTTAATTTGTTGGCCTCTTCAACAATTGCACGAACAGTAGCCATATGAGATTCTTCAAACTTTCCGTTATAGTTACGGATTGAGTGTCTAGCTTTGAAAGCATCAACAACACTGATCTGTGGAGCTTCAGACATAGAAATGAAGTAAAAATCCTAAAATTTTGAGAACTCCCGAACACTATTTTTTCAAAAATGCCTGTTATTCAATGATTAAAATTTGACAAATTAATATTGTTTGCATTGTTAAAATTTTTTTGATTTTGTGATTATTGGGTAAAAATTCTTATTGATTTTGTGATGAATAGGTAAAAATTGAATGCTTTTTAAATTTTAGGTTGTTTAAATATATTTAAATCCTTGTTATAAATGCAAAAATTTTAAATAATGGTCATTGAATATTTCAATATGAATTGATCGCATGACTTTTTATATGTAATTATGTGATTTATAAAGATCAATGTGGTATATTTTATTTTGCATGTCATTGTTACTTCATAAATTGGCGATAAAAAGCTTTAATTCATTGTTATTTGGATAATATTTAATTAATGAAGCAATCTAATCTATGAAAAGGATGATCCGTTTTTGTTGTGGAAAAGAATGTTAAATATATTAGAAAAGATGAGATTTTTAATCAATTGAAAAAAAAAAATAAAATTTTTTTACCAGCCATCACCTAAAACATCTGTGTTCCAGTTGACCTTTGGAGATACATAACGATAAGCATGTTCGCGAGAGCGAAGTCTGTTAACCTGGTCCTTTGTCAATTCGAAGTCAAGATGGTTGTTCTTGTAGATTCTTTCTGGTGTAATTGACTTTGCAAGGAGGGAAGCTCCTGGTTCAATTGTAAGAAGGAACTTTAATTCAACTTCGCCAACAGTCTTGTTCTGTTCCTTAGCAACCTGAACGAGAACTTCATCCTGAAGGAGGACTGGGGATCCTGGCTTGGCCCAATCAGCTGTGCCGAGTGTTGAATAGCCTGTAAGGCGAATTCCGTTCTCATGCATGTAGTTTCTAAGTGGACCCTGCTGGTTGTAGAGGTGGAACTCGATTTGGTTTGTGTATGGTGTTAACTTGGCATCAGAGTGCTTCAGTCTCTCGAGTTGGTTGATTGTGAAGTTGGAAACACCAATTCTCTTTACGAGGCCCTTTTCGACGAGCTTCTCCATGGCCTTCCATGTGTCAATGATGGAGCATTCGTTATCGAATTGGATCTTGCCGTCAACACGTGGGAATTTGTCGCCTGTAGCTGGACGAGCTTCGAATGCAGTTGGGTAGTGCATAAGATAGAGATCGAGGTAGTCGAGTTGGAGGTCCTTAAGTGTCTGGCGGCATGCTTCTTCAACATAATCTGGTCTATGTTGAGTATTCCAAAGTTTGGATGTAATCCAGATTTGTTCACGCTTGATACCCATCTCCCAAAGCTTCTTGAATGCCTGGCCAACAACATCTTCGTTGCCATAGCAAGCTGCGCAATCAACATGGACGTAGCCAGCTTCTTTGACAGCGTAAACAATGGCGTTGATGAGATCGTCACTACGTGGTGATTTCCATGTTCCGAGACCGATTGTTGGGATACGATTCATCTAAAATGAGGTGAATAAAAGTGACGATTCTTTTACCCCAAAAAATATTGAATTTGATCGATCAAAATTCTCAATAGATTTCAATTAAAATGATGTGTTGTTTTGGTTTCAATAATTGAATGTGTTGTAAGGTAAAAGGACTATAGCTGCAGTCTAATCAGCGAATTATGAAGGCTTTGTAATAACAATTCCGAATTATTTTCTCAATTGTGAAGATTTATCATTCATCGCGCAATTAAAAAAAAAAAAAAAAAAAAAAAAAAAAAAAAGGTAGTGGGGCCTCCAGGCACTTCGTGCCCTCTAGCCCTGAAGATGTTTAGTATAACTTTGTCCGGACAAGTAAGGGTCTATCGTCGCTACAGGAAAAGTTACAGGCGTTCCAAGGAAGTATACTTTGAGAAGCCTTCTTCTGGGTCGAAAACATTATATAATGTGTCGCTTTTCACAAATTATATATGTTTTCATGCTTTGTCACTTTTCTGTCACTTTTCAGGAAAAACATTTTTATTATTATATATAAATGAATTTTACAAAACCACCGTTACCGTTCTTTGGAAATAAGGGTAAATGTAAAGATATTATATTGAGAGAACTTAAGAAACTACCGAATGGTCTAACATTTGTAGATTTGTTCGGTGGAAGTTTCTATATATCCCATTTGTGCCATACAATATTCCCAGACTCAAAGATTATATGCAATGACTTCGACAACTATATGGACCGTCTCAAACATATACCAGACACAAACAATATATTGAAAGAGTTAAAAGAAAAAGATACCTATAGGTAAGATGGAACGTATACCATTAGATAAGAAAAATATTGTGAGAGAGGTTTTGAAAAAAGCAGAATATATAGACTGGGATAGTATATCTGCTAGACTATTATATAGTGGTTCTATAAGAGTTCATGACATTGAAACACTTATGTCAAAAGTTTTATATCTTAACTATACAAATGTTTTCAAAGAGGACATAGAAAAATATATTGAGGGTATAGAGTTTGTGAGATGTTATTGGACAGAGTTGTATGAAAAATATAAAGACAAGGAAAATGTTTTCTTTATAGTGGACCCGCCGTTCTTTAACACATGGGATTTTCAATACCAAGTAGACTGGACTTTGAGAGACTCTTTAGAAACTTTAGACGTTTTACATAACCATCCATGCTTTTACTTTACATCCGATAAAAGTGGTTTGGAAACCGTTATGAGATGGTTAGAGGACATACATGACTATGAGTTTAGATATGACAAGATAGAATATGAGAGAGGTCCTATAAACCGGAGAAAGTGTCACAATAACGAAATTTTATTAGTAAGTAAATGTGGTTTGAAATAGGACTACTTGTTTTAGGTTTTTTCCATTGTGTCATTTATTTCTTTGACGTGGCAGAAAGATATAGAGAATATGAAGATGAACCAATGCCTGCAAATGTTCAGTATATGTACTCGTAAGAGATATTTTTTATCTAATATTAAATGGACGCACAGAACTTAGCGAATGCACAGCAACCTGGACAACCAAACCCAGAGAATATTCCAAATGAAGTTAGAATACAAACTGCAATGGCAAACTATGGTCAAGTGCCAACAGATGTACAAATGCAAACTGCCATGTCAAATGACGCTGCGTTAGGTTTGCCACCATGGTATGCAAATATGAGATGGAAAGAGTTTTATACAAACCCTGAGGTGGGATATAAACAACTTTATGCAGATGACGCGAACACAGGAGTTGACCCAGAATATGTTTTCTACCAGAGGAGAAACAGAATGTATGAGCTCCAGTTAAAGAATGCTATGGAACTCAACAGGAAACGTAAGAGACTAGGTGGACATTAGATTTTTACATATAGTAAAATGGGTTTCTTCAGTAAGATAGGAAACTTCTTTCGAAATGTTGGAAGAGGTATATGGAATGGAATAAAAACCGTAGGAAGAGGAATTTGGAACGGAGTCAAAAATATTGGTAAAAGAGTAGGTCAGTTTGTTGGTATTATACCTAAAGACCCTGAACCAGAAGAACAAGCTCCTGTTATACAACAGCCTGAACCTGCACCACAGTCTAGTTGGCAACCAAATCCAACACCTCAACCGTATTAAAAAATTATATTTTTACCGTTCGATAGTAGTTGTATATGAAACTAAGTTCTAAGTAAAACGCATGGTATAATGGAATTATTCTTTTTCTTCCATCTGTAGTAAACCATACTTGAAAGTCTGAAATACTTCCACTTGGTGGTTCGTATAACTTTGTAGGTTTTTCGTAAAAGTCATTTGCCAAGCATAAGAAAGAGTTTTGGGCGCCAGAAAATGAAGCATGAACAATAATAGCATCTTGGTCGAAAACATTTTCATATGTTCCATTAGGGTTTTCGACTTCATAAAAGTCTGGGTGTACTGGATATGCTGCAGGCTGATTTAACATCCTCATAAATCTATACCATGCCAAGTTGTTATATTTTGTAGAAATATAAACGTTTTCTCCAAGGTCTTCTATTCTATTGATTTTAACAGTTGCATTTTTCCTGTCATAAATAATATCGAGATGGTACTCTCCTTCGTCAATGTTATACTGGTTTGCATATTCGATATAGATATCGTTTATTTTTTTTGAAAAGCTTGAAGAGTTGTTTCTAAGTTTACAAGCAAACTAACTTGTAAAAGTTTTCCCTGTTCAAATTTCTCATACATACGTTTTTCTTTGTTATAGTATCGAACTTCAAAACCGACCGTAAATGGGAAACCATGTATGGCTTCTGAAATGAACTTCATTCTACGAAAGCCAATAGCTTTTGTGACGGATGGGTCTCTTAACCATCTTAATGGGTAGTCAAAACGATAGCCTTCATGCTTTACGGTCTCTGTCTCAAACTTTTGACCGACATTAGTAAAAAGTTCATCTAATGGTTTAGTTGTAGCAACTCTTGAATTTTCTTTTTCTATTGAAAGCATATTTTATCTAGAATAAAAATGTCGAAAGATATTGCTTCCATGAGAGAAATACAACACAACCGACAACTCATTATGCAAGCTCTAAATAAGAACACAACAAACTTTTCAAACTATTCTAAGATATCTGAGTCATTGAAAGAAGGAAACTTAAAACTGACATTAAACCCAATGACAGATGAGTTTCTGTTTCAAGACAAGAAGAACAATACTGTCTGTATAAATCCAACAAAAGGAACTTTAAACGAGAAACCTATAAATGAACTTCTTTTGAAAGCAGATGTTGACAACAAAGCTGACAAAGAATATGTAGACGATGCAATAGCAAAAGAAGAAGAAAGAGCTAACAATGCTTATGCAACAAAAGAACATACTCATCCTGAACTAGCAGACAAAAAATATGTTGACAATAAAATGTCAAGTGAAGTGACAAGAGCTGAAAACGAATATTCTAAAAAGACTCATACACATTCTATATCTGAAATAACAGACTTAAACGTTAGCCTTGAAAAGAAAGCGGATAAGGAATATGTGGCTAGTAAGTTAGAGAAGAAAGCAGATAAGGAATATGTGGATGAAAAAGATAACGAAATGAAAGAAAGGGTTGACTGGTACCATGAATGGACATCGAAGATTTTAAAAACTAAAGCCGATACAGGATGGGTTTCAGGATGTTTAGACCTTAAAGCAGATAAAACTTATGTTAACGATGAGTTAGAGAAGAAAGCAAATAAGACTCATACACATACAAGTTTTACAACTGTTGCTATAGAAAGTATTGAAGGAACGGTTGAAGAAACTGGTGGGGATGCATTATATTGTAAACCTCCTAACTTTCCACAAGGTTTAACATCGGATGACGACATAACGACGATGAGAAACATTAGATGTAAAGATGTTTATGTCATGAAGGATGAACATAATATTAAATTCACTGCTCAAGATTTATATGACAAGAAAGCAGACAAAACAGAGCTTCAAACATTAAAGACAGAAATGCTTCAAACATTATATCCTATAGGCTCTATTTATACGTCAATGAACTCTACCAGACCAGAAGTAGTACTTGGTTTTGGAACTTGGACTCAAATAGTCGACAGGTTTTTGTATTGTGCAAACTCTTCAAAGGAAACAGGTGGAAGTAAAACGATTTCAGGTGAAAATTTACCTGCACACAGTCACTACATAGATTTAAGTACATCTCAAGCAGGTTGGCATAAGCATAAATTTTGGGATTGGTCGGCAATGACAAAAGGTAAAGGATATGATGTTAAAGACAACGTTCAGTTTGCTATAAATTGTTTCTGGGGTAACACTCAGGGAGATGGAAACCATACACATCGCGTTTCAGGATATACGCAAACAACGGGACAAAGTAAAGAATACATGCCACCTTACATGACAGTTTACGCATGGTATAGAAATGCTTAGTCGTCATTTTCAACTTCTTTAGCATATTCGTCAGGAGTTGTCTTATATTTGTTAGGAACTGTCTTTGAAAGTATACCACCTTGAACTTTGACAAGTTTGAAACGAGGTCTGACAATAGTAGTTTTATCTTCTGCTTGCAGTGTGTACATTTTGCCATGTTTGCCTAAAACTTCATAATATTCTCTTGTATACTTTCTTCTATTTTTACGAACACGAATGTGAGTACCTGTCGGGTTCCCATTGTTGTCATAGTCAATAGTATTTTCATATGGGTCGCGTTTAGGTATTTCTATTTTTACTTTGTCACCTTTCTGAAGTTTGAAGCCCGGCATTCTTTCTTGTTTGTCTCTTTTGACTAAATTATTAAATATATAGTCTTTCTCTAAGTCAGGGTTGTTTTTCATTTCTTCGGGGGAGTGGTTTCCCAAACCTTTTTGTTTACGGTTATTGTAAATATTTAAAACTTGTCTCATCTTTGCCTGGGAGAAGTGTCTATATTTGTCGTCATATGACATTTCATTTGCTTCACCACCTTGTGGTTGGTTTAAGTCTCTTAACATTTTTATACATCCGTCAATGACACCAAGAGCAGAATGGTTTTGGTCGACAATGAAATATTGGTTTACATTTTTTGAACGCAGATAGTTTTTAATATCATCTGATTTGAAAGAACTTTCACAGTCAGATGTCAGTTTTGTTGGATGGTATTTGTCAACGAATATTGTCAAAGCAGTTTTCACATCTAAAATATTTTTGGACCATAATGGTATGGCTTCACAGTATCTTGTGTTTTGACCGACAAATATTAGCCAGTATGGTGGTCCATCTGTTCTAACTCTCGGAATGTTTTCCAAGATATCCATAAACCAAGCATTTGGTGTTGAACTAAAGATTTTTACCATGAGTGCTTTCTTTGTCGCTTTAGAAACATAGGGGTCCTTGTTTGGATTCGTCATTTTTTAACCCATAAGAAATGGGTTTATTTGGCGCATTAGCAGGAGTTGCATCCAGATTTTTGCCCGCAGTGGGAACAATAGCCAGAGGTGTATTTGGAGTTGGAAGGAAGATTTTGAGTACATTAGGTATACTTAAAGAGAAAGCACAACCTATTATACAAACTGTACAGAAAGGTTGGGATGTAGCACGAGATGCAACAAATCTTATTCCAAATCCTGAAACAAGAGGAAAAGTTCAAGGATGGATGGACAATGTAGGAAGACAAGCAGGAAACTATTATAACAAAGCAAATGACTACTATAACCAAGCAGGACACTATATGGACCAAGGTGAAAGATTCTTTAACAGAGGATATAACCATGCACAACAATGGGTAAACAATAACCAACCTCAACCGCCTCAAACGTGGGGAATGTAAAGTTTTTTACTGAGATGAAATGAACAATACAGCATTGAGACAAATGGGTTCAAGATGGATTTGTCGGCTTCCAGCAGTTACACAACGTGTTTGTCAAGTTCTTCCTATACCTCAGGAAGTTTTAGACCGACTTAAAAAACAACAACAACCAGTTGAAAACAAACCAAACTAAAATTTTTTACTGAGATGAAATGACCGAAGAAGTTGAAACGGTAGATTTGACACCACAAACAAAAAGTTCAGAACCATTGTCAAAACCTGTCAAAGAACTTACAGATGAAGAGAAAAATTCAATAATAGAAAGTGCCAGGTCTGGAAATACAAACCCTAACTACAAAGTCACTTTTCATAAAAATGGAACGGCAAGTATCTCAAAAAAAAACAGACTCTCACAAATAAAATATTGAAGTCTGAAGGAGCTTTCGAGACAACAGATGGAAAAGTTTACTTCACTGACCAACAGTTCATTATAGAACATCTCATTGACTTAGAGTCGAAATATTCTAAACTTTACAACAAACACAAAAAGTTGAAAGGAAAACAAAAACAAATGGCATATGATATTTATGAAGATGTTGACAACACAACTGTTCCTGCAAGTGAAGTAAAGTCAGAGGAACCGAAAAGTGACGAAAAACCGATAGAAGAAGAAAAACCAAAAACTGAAGATAAACCAAAACCAAAGTTTAGTTTGGAAACTAAACCAAGTCAACCTTCATTAGCTGGTATGGGTTGGCGTCAAAGACTTATGGCAGCAGGCGGTTATGTAAAGTAAAGAAAAAATATTTTTTTATTTTTATAAAAATGCCCCCATATAGAATGGATAGAAAATCTGCTAGAATAAAAGCAGAGTTGCAAAGATATGGTTGGAGAGTTTCGAAGAAGTTTAAATATAGGAAGGGAAGACCCATAAAAGTCTATGACAAATTGTCTGGTCTTCGCTACGAAATGGATTTGGAAACAGCACGTGCAAATTATCCAAACAGACTAGAGAGGTTAGAAGAAGAACGTCTTATGGACATGCCTTTCGATGTTAGTGAACCTCAAGTTGAAGGACACGACGGCTTTGCCAGATTCTACTGGAAACATGACGAACAATTGCATCCTTTGAGAAGGAAAAAAGGTAGTGCAGAGGATGGTCATGCTCCCATGGAAAGAACAAGATATGCATATGAGAAGTATCGTGAAGTTAGAAGTCAAATTACATCTGGTCGAACCTTTACAGTAAACTTTGACGAAGGAAAGAACAAAGAAGGCTTCATGGGTGTACTTGCTGCCATACAAGACGGAAATAAGAAAGGACACAATCTCAGATTGACCATAACAGATTTGGATGGTCACATTTACTATGCAAATGGCAATGAACAAACAGCTGCAAAACTTCTTGACGCTTTCAAGACTACAAAGAGAGAACAAATGGTTGACTCCGACTCAGACATTTTGAATGCAATTGAAGGAATTGCAAGTGTCAAGTTCGAATGGTACCAACCTAACCCTCAAGCAGTCAGACAACATGCTGGATACTTCCCGTTCATAAATAAGTCTGACATTGACTTGACAAGGTATGGAATTTACAATTCAATTGAAACAATTGTCAATGAACCTTGCATTCTTACATGTCTCAGGAACTCTGGTCTTGTTACAGATGAGAAGATGAAGTATCTTGAGTCATGTGTGAAGACAAGGTACATTCTCAGAGGTCAATTGGCAAAAATTGCACCGTTGGCAAATGTCAATATCCGAGTCAACATACCTACAGCTAAAGGTTCTTCACATGACGACTATGTTGTTGAGTTCAATTTACCATGGTTGAAGATTGTAATTGTCCACAACCACTTCATGCTGAACGAAAGTCTTACAAACCCATTGTTCGGAAAAGGCAAGTGCAACATTGTCAGAGCTGTAAACATTCTTTTCGAGAAAGGTTTGTTGGAACCAATTCCAGATGACAAGCTGACAGAAACTTTTGTACCAAAAGACGAAACAAACTTTTCATTGTTAGCAAGACCAAAAGTTGTTCCAGACAAAGTTCTAGTACAAAAGAAGTACACAATTCCACAAGGAGTTGGATTGTTCGGATACCAACCTGAACCAGAAGAACTTCCAATGAGGTTGCAAGAACTTCAAGATGCTATAAACAAACTTCCATTGAGACATCCAATTGACGTCAAATTGTATTGGAGAGCATCTGAGTTAGGTCAGAAGGTTTTATATGAAACAGGTTGCTTCGACGATGTTTATGAGATAACAGGAGAAGTTTCTCAGAAGATAAGAGACTCACTTGAATTTCCACAAACTGGACCAATTGGTTGCGACAAGTTCGACTCAGATGAAAAGATATACTATGTCGACCTTAACGCTGCATACATGAGGTTTGTCCAATATATTCCGACTGGAATTCCAAACGAAGATGGTGAGTTCCCGGGAAGGAACTATACAGTTGGAAAAGTCATACAACAACTGTATGATATTAGGAAAGCTTCAAACCCCAAACTTGCAATGACACTCAAATTGCTTATGAATTCGACATGGGGATATTCCATTAAGAAACCTCAAGAGATGAAGAGTAAACATTATGAGAAGGTCGACAACTTTGTTGAAAGGTTTTCTCCTTTTGTTTTGAAGTACGAATTCACTCAAGGTCAAAGTGGCTTAGTAACCACATTAAAACCTATTGTCGAACATTGGTCTTACCCTCAGTTCGCAAAGGCAGTCCTTGACAACTACAACAAATTCTTCTCCGAAGTCAAATCGAAAGTTGTGGTTTACTATGAGAACATTGACGCACTCATGACGAACGAAGAAGGGTACAACAAACTCATTGAAATGGGCATGGTCAGTGAAAAGATGGGCTGTTTTAAGCTAGATAAGGTATTTTCCGAAGTTCATGTAATATCGAAAAGGAAGTATTGGGGTATACTTGAAGACGGCACAGAAATAAAACATTGCATGAAATAAAAATTTATTTTTTAAAAAAGTGACATTTTTTAATTTTATTTGAAATGTACGCTGAGTTTGTTGGAGAAGACCGTTGGGAAACTTGTTTGTTAGATGAGAAATATGAAATGGCATACCATTTTAAAACAATATATTTTTACATATATTAAATGCTTCAGGTTGAAAAACAAAGAACAAAAGTAGCAGATACAAAACCGTTAGACTATATCTTTACAAATGCTGGTAGGACTATTTCAGATGAAGAAATTTCATCCCGAGTATACAGGTTTGACTATCCAATTCGTTGGCTTCAAAGTCCTTCAGATGCAAAGGCAATAGGATTTAGAAGAGTTTTGTTTTCAAATAGAACTAACGCATTTATGTTCGCAGTATATTTTCATGGGCAGTATAAAGGTTCTGATGGTCTAATAGACAAATTTGACGAAATGAGAATCTTTACAGTTCGTTCAGACGAAAGTCTTGAGAAAACTCTAAATGACTTTCAAACTCAAATGAACAAATATTATTGGGAATTTCAAGAAAAATACGACTCTTTACTAAATGGAACATACTATCTGAAACTAGAATATGACAAGATGAACTCCACCGTTTCATTTCAAAAGATTGAAATTAACCCTCCAAGAGATACAGAGTTTTTTATTTTGGAAAGTAGACAAACGTTCTTGGGCACAATTTCTTCGGTTACTAAACCAGAACGAACCATTACCACCAGATGGTCCATTTAAATTTATACTTCCACCAGCAGATTTGACAGTTTATAGAAACGTGTTTGACCCTCAAAATGTTATGTGTCATGCAAGTTTCAGTTCAAGCAACAATAGTTTTCTATGTATTGGTAAGGACTTTTATGACTTTGCTTCTAAATTCTACGAACCACCTAGTAACAGTTTCTCTGACTTTCAAGTTTGGTTCACAACAAATGGTGTGCAACATATTATTCCATTGTACTATGACTTTTATCTCGAATTGTCTTTCATATATAACTACGGAAAAGTGCTGAAAAAGTATTGAATGTGAAGATATTAGAAAATAACATTTTTTCTAACATCGTAGAAAACTCATGAAAACAATTTATTTTTGACACTTTCACAAAAAACATAAAAAAGTGAAGTTAAACGTTAAGGTTTACTGAACTGGTTGGATGTCGCCTTCACAGGTTATGTAGAACGGCTGACCCGAGAAGTGGAACAGTGCTCTGAGAATTTGTATAATTCGTGGAATTGGACTCTCTCTGTTTGGAAGTAGTATCCAAGGACGCTTGGCAAAGAACTTGAGAAGAGCTTCTTTCTTTGCTTGCTTTATGCCATCGTAGGCTGTCCCGTCTGGTATTTGAATTGGAATTCCAGTAGCAATTCAACCCAGGTCCTGCGGTCTCTTTCCAGATGGAGAGTATAATGTCTGACAAAGAATATGTTGTTGTATTTCGTTTGAGTTATCTACGTTTAAATTCACCTATTTCTAAGCCACTTTTGGTGTTCATTTCTATTCTTTCCACCTTGTTTCCAAGATATCAATGTTTGACATCTTGTCTTTAAAGTCTGACATAGTCGTTTCTTATATCGTTCTACTCTTGACGGAGTAGCTTATATAATTCCTAATTGCTGCTTTACATTCTAGACACATTGCGGCGATTTCAATTATTACTGCGTTATATTCTGAAACGCTGTACCTTCTAAAACAACTATCAAGTCGTTCAATTGCTCTCTTCATCTCAAAAGTGTCTGCTGGTTATCTGTTTGTTCCATACCTTACTGCTCTTCTATCTTTATCTCTTATCTGCCATACCACTTCAGCAAACTAAACGAAACAAAGTTGCGAGGTCTTAAATTTTCTTCAGATTGTATATATGTCAGCAACATTCTTATATACCATGTCGCAATCTTTGTCCATAACCTTATGGTTGCAATGAAATCCTAGAACTCATAGTTACCTTTCGTATGAACTTCTTTATTTCTTACTCGAGTCAGTTGCTTTGCTTCTATTTCATCGAAGTTCAGGAATAGTGAGTTTTTGATTGTTGGATTTCAGGTAGGTTTCTAGGCAAATGGTCGATAGGTCCTGCATTTCATAACAGATATTCTTCATTGTGTTTCAGCTTTCGCAACTACAGGTCTAAATTGATTTGTTTAAAAGTTTTGCTTTAGCTTCTGGATTTTTGTTTCGAAAGTATATGAAGAAGGAATGAAGGCTTTTCATCTCGACTAACATAGATGTTGGATTCATGACTATCGAGTTAGGTGCGTTGTGTTTTGAAACTTTGTTGTGGCCGATTGTTGACATTTTTATTTTTTATACAAAATAAAAAAATATTAAAAAAATTAAACTAACTTTATTTTTTATTTCGGGAAATTCATGAAAATTCAAGAGGTGAAAAAAGAGGTGAAAAAGGAGGTGAGATCGCACACTATCACGCTAAACATTATTTTTGTCTGATTTACGCTCATTACGATGAAGAAGTCTTGACAAAACATTACGTTCATGTTGACAAAGCATGTACGAAGAAGTCATGAAAAACATTTACGAAGAAGTCTTGACAAAACATTCATGAAGAAGTCTTGACAAAACATTTACGAAGAAGTCATGACAAAACATGTACGAAGAAGTCTTGACAAAGCATGTACGAAGAAGTCTTGACAAAACATTCTGAAGAAGTCTTGACAAAACATTTACGAAGAAGTCTTGACAGAAACATTTACGTTCATGTTTGACAAAGCATGTACGATAATGTTTCGACAAAACATTTACGGAAGAAGTCATGACAAAACATTTACGAAGAAGTCATGACAAAACATGTACGAAGAAGTCTTGACAAAACATTTACGAAGAAGTCATGACAAAGCATGTACGAAAGAAGTCATGAAAATTCAAGAGGGTGAAAAAAAAATGACATTTTTTCATTAGATAACTGTTATTTTTTGACGAAGTGAAGAGTAACATTCGTTCAAAAAAACCCTGAAATCATATCTAACATACAAAAAAATACAAAAAAAATGACACTTTTTCATTAGATACTGTTATTTTTGACGAAGTGAAGAGTAACACTTCGTCAAAAAATCCCTGAAATCATATCTAACATACAAAATAAAAAAATAAAACTAACTTTATTTTTTCTATCTTAAGGAAATTCATGAAAATTCAAGAGGTGAAAAAAAGAGGTGAAAAAACAGGTGAGATCGCACCACTTCACCTAAACATTATTTTTGGGTCCGGGAACAACTTTCTCTCAATTGGAGCTGTAGCATACTCTTTGCGTAAACGGTTCAGACCTTCTTCGAACTCTGGTCTCTCTTCGATTTGGATTGAGATTGGAATTGCTGGGGTGGAGTTGCTGGAACATCCAAGGGTTGGGGAAGTAAGGCATAGGCTGATGAGACTGTTGTGGTGCTTTAGTTTCCTCTGGTTGGGAATGGACTGGGTGGTGGTACGTCGGACATTGTCTTGAAACAGTACAAATATTGTTCTGAAGCAGTGCAAGTCTTGTTCTGAAAAAGTACCAAGTATTGTTCTGAAGCAGTGCAAGTCTTGTTCTGAAAAAGTACAAGTATTGTTCTGAAGCAGTGCAAGTATTGTTCTGAAAAAGTACAAGTATTGTTCTGAAAAAGTACAAGTATGTTTCTGAAACAGAAAATTTTTCTCACAAATTGAGAGCTTTTACGGGAAATTTGTTCTGAAAAAGTACAAGTAATTGTTCTGAAAAAGTACAAGTTATTGTTCTGAAGCAGTGCAAGTCTGTTCTGAAAAAGTACAAGTATTGTTCTGAAGCAGTGCAAGTATTGTTCTGAAAAAGTACAAGTATTGTTCTGAAGCAGTGCAATGGACAACATCGAGCCATTAGATGAGGCAGTTTACCTAATTTAAATTAACGAGCTTGTTAAGCAGTACTTGCGCAAGGTCATGAAGCCAAGGTCAAGTTCACCACTATTTCTGGAAGGGCTGCCTTGACTCTCGAGATTTCG
>NC_067205.1:14412176-14451538 GCF_026262505.1 Trichomonas vaginalis G3
ATTTCGACTGGAATTCCAATTAAATACCAGAACGACAGCCTACGATGGCATAAAGCAAGCAAAGAAAGAAGCTCTTCTCAAGTTCTTTGCCAAAGCGTCCTTGGATACTACTTCCAAACAGAGAGAGTCCAAATTCCACGAATTATACAAATTCTCAGAGCACTGTTCCAGCTTCTCGGTCAGCCGTTCTACATAACCTGTGAAGGCGACATCCAACCAGTTCAGTAAACTTAACGTTTAACTTCACTTTTTTATGTTTTTTGTGAAAGGTGTCAAATAAATTGTTTTCATGAGTTTTCTACGATGTTAGAAAAAATGTTAGTTTTCTTAATATCTTCACATTCAATACTTTTTCAGCGCTTTTCCGTAGTTATATATGAAAGAAATTCGAGATAAAGTCATGTACAATGGAATAATATGTTGCACCCATTTGTTGTGAACCAAACTTGAAAGTCAGAGAAACTGTTACTAGGTGGTTCGTAGAATTTAGCAGCAAAGTCATAAAAGTCTTACCAATACATAGAAACTATTGTTGCTTGAACTGAAACTTGCATGACACATAACATTTTGAGGGTCAAACACGTTTCTATAAACTGTCAAATCTGCTGGTGGAAGTAATAAATTTAAATGGACAGCTGGTGGTAATGGTTCGTTCTGGTTTAGTAACCGAAGAATTGTGCGCCAAGAACGTTTGTCTACTTTGCAAAATAAAAAACCTTGTATCTCTTGGAGGGTTATTTCAATCTTTTGAATGAAACGGGGAGTTCACTTTCATATTCTAGTTTCAGATAGTATGTTCCATTTAGTAAAGAGGTCGTATTTTTCTTGAAATTCCCAATAATATTTGTTCATTTGAGTTTGAAAGTCATTAGAGTTTTCTCAAGACTTTCGTCTGAACGAACTGTAAAGATTCTCATTCGTCAAATTTGTCTATTAGCCATCTAACCTTTATACTGCCCATGAAAATATACTGCGAACATAAATGCGTTAGTTCTATTTGAAAACAAAACTCTTCTAAATCCTATTGCCTTTGAATCTGAAGGACTTTGAAGCCAACGAATTGATAGTCAAACCTGTATACTCGGGATGAAATTTCTTCATCTTGAAATAAGTCCTACCAGCATTTGGTAAAGATATAGTCTAAACGGTTTTGTATTACTGCTACTTTTGTTCTTTGCTTTTTCAACCTGAAGCATTTAATATATGTAAAAATATATGGTTTTAAAATGGTATGCCATTTCATATTTCTCATCTAACAAACAAGTTTCCCAACGGTCTTCTCCAACAAACTCAGCGTACATTTCAAATAAATTAAAAAAATGTCACTTTTTTAAAAAATAAATTTTTATTTCATTGCAATGTTTTTATTTCTGTGCCGTCTTCAAGTATACCCCAATACTTCTTTTCGATATTACAGAACTTCGGAAATACCTTATCTAGCTTAAACAGCCCATCTTTTCATGACATGCCCATTTCAATGAGTTTGTTGTACCCTTCTTCGTTCGTCATGAGTGCGTCAATGTTCTCATAGTAAACCAACAACTTTTCGATTTGACTTCGGAGAAGAATTTGTTGTAGTTGTCAAGGACTGCCTTTGCGAACTGAGGGTAAGACCAATGTTCGACAATAGGTTTTAATGTGGTTACTAAGCACTTTGACCTTGAGTGAATTCGTACTTCAAAACAAAAGGAGAAAACCTTTCAACAAAGTGTGTCGACCTTCTCATAATGTTTTACTCTTCATCTCTTGAGGTTCTTAATGGAATATCCCCATGTCGAATTCATAAAGCAATTTGAGTGTCATTGCAAGTTTGGGGTTTGAAGCTTTCCTAAATATCATACAGTTGTTGTTGACTTTTCCAACTGTATAGTTCCTTCCGGGAACTCACCATCTTCGTTTGGAATTCCAGTCTGATATATTGGACTAGACCTCATGTATGCAGCGTTAAGGTCGACATAGTATATCTTTTCATCTGAGTCGAACTTGTCGCAAACCATTGGTCAGTTTTGTGGAATTCAAGTGAGTCTCTGTATCTTCTGAGAAACTTCTCCTGTTATCTTCATAAACATCGTCGAAGCAACCTGTTCTAAAAAACCTTCTGACCTAACTCAGATGCTCTCCAATACAATTTGACGTCAATTGGATGTCTCAATGGAAGTTTGTTTATAGCATCTTGAAGTTCTTGCAACCTCATTGGAAGTTCTTCTGTTCAGGTGGTATCCGAACAATCCCAATCCTTGTGGAATTGTGTACTCTTTTGTACTAGAACTTTGTCTGGAAAAACTTTGTCTTGCTAACAATGAAAAGTTTGTTTCGTCTTTTGGTACAAAAGTTTTCTGTCAGCTTGTCATCTGGAATTGGTTCAACAAACCTTTCTCGGAAAAGAACTGTTTACAGCTCTGACAATGTTTGCACTTGCTTTTCGCGAACAATGGTTTGTAAGACTTCGTTCAGCATGAAGTGGTTGTGGACAATTACAATTTCAACCATGGTAAATTGAACTCAACAACATAGTCGTCATGTGAAGAACCTTTAGCTGTAGGTATGTTGACTCGGATATTGACATTTGCAACGTGCAATTTTTGCCAATTGACCTCTGAGAATGTACCTTGTCTTCACAACATGATCAAGATACTTCATCTTCTCATCTGTAACAAGACCAGAGTTCCTGGGACATGTAAGAATGCAAGGTTCATTGACAATTGTTTCAATTGATATTGTAAATTCCAACCTTGTCAAAGTCAATGTCAGGACTTATTTATGGAACGGGAAGTATCCAGCATGTTGTCTGACTGCTTGAGGGTTAGGTTGGTACCATTCGAACTTGACACTTGCAATTCCTTCAATTGCATTCAAAATGTCTGAGTCGGAGTCAACCATTTGTTCTCTCTTTGTAGTCTTGAAAGCGGTCAAGAAGTTTTGAGCTGTGTTCATTGCCATTTGATAGTAAATGTGACCATCCAAATCTGTTATGGTCAATCTTGAGATTGTTGTCCTTTCTAATTTCCGTCTTGTATGGCAGCAAGTTACACCCATTGAAGCCGCTTCTTTGTTCTTTCTTCGTCAAGTTTACTTGTAAAGGTTCGGACCAGATGTAATTTGACTTCTAACTTCACGATACTTCTTCATTATGCATATCTTGTTCTTTCCATGGGAGCATGACCATCCTCTGCACTACCTTTTTTCCTTCTCAAAGATGCAATTGTTCGTCATGTTTCCAGTAGAATCTGGCAAAGCCGTCGTGTCCTTCAAACTTGAGGTTCACTAACATCGAAAGGCATGTCCATAAGACGTTCTTCTTCTAACCTCTCTAGTCTGTTTGGATAATTTGCACGTGCTGTTTCCAATCCATTTCGTAGCGAAAACCAGACAATTTGTCATAAGACTTTTATGGGTCTTCCCTTCCTATATTTAAACTTCTTCGAAACTCTCCAACCATGATCTTTGCAACTCTGCTTTTATTCTAGCAGCATTTTCTATCCATTCTATATGGGGGCAATTTTATAAAAAATAAAAAAATATTTTTCTTTACTTACATAACCGCCTGCTGCCATAAGTCTTTGACGCCAACCCATACCAGCTAATGAGGTTGACTTGGTTTAGTTTCCAAACTAAACTTTGGTTTTGGTTTATTCTTCAGTTTTTGGTTTTTTCTTCTATCGGTTTTTCCGTCACTTTTCGGTTCCTCTGACTTTACTTCACTTGCAGGAACAGTTGTGTTGTCAACATCTTCATAAATATCATATGCCTTTGTTTTTGTTTTCCTTTCAACTTTTGTGTTTTGTTGTAAAGTTTAGAATATTTCGACTCTAAGTCATGAGATGTTCTATAATGAACTGTTGGTCAGTGAAGAAACTTTTCCATCTGTTGTCTCGAAAGCTCCTTTCAGACTTCAATATTTTATTTGTGAGAGTCTGTTTTTTTTTGAGATACTTGCCGTTCCATTTTATGAAAAGTGACTTTGTAGTTAGGGTTTGTATTTCAGACTGGCACTTTCTATTATTGAATTTTTCTTCTTCATCTGTAAGTTCTTTGACAGGTTTTGACAATGGTTCTGAACTTTTTGTTTGTTTGGTGTTCAAATCTACCGTTTCAACATTCTTCGGTCATTTATCTCAGTAAAAATTTAGTTTGGTTTGTTTCAACTGCGATGTTGGTTGTTTGTTTAAGTCGGTCTAAAAACTTCCTGAGGTATAGGAAGAACTTGACAAACACGTTGTGTAACTGCTGGAAGCCGACAAATCCATCTTGAACCCATTTGTCTCAATGCTGTATTGTTCATTTTCATCTCAGTAAACTTACATCCCCACGTTTGTTGAGGCGGTTGAGGTTGGTTATTGTTACCCATTGTTGTGGCATGGTTATATCCTCTGTTAAAAGAATCTTTTCACCTTGGTCCATATAGTGTCCTGCTTGGTTAAGTAGTCATTTGCTTTGTTATAATAGTTTCCTCGCTTGTCTTCCTACATTGTCCATCCATCTTGGAACTTTTTCCTCTTGTTTCAGGATTTGGAATAAGATTTGTTGCATCTCGTGCTACATCCCAACCTTTCTGTACAGTTTGTATAATAGGTTGTGCTTTTCTCTTTAAGTATACCTTAATGTACTCAAAATCTTCCTTCCAACTCCAAATACACCTCTGGCTATTGTTCCACTGCGGGCAAAAATCTGGATGGCACTCCTGCTAATGCGCCAAATAAACCCATTTCTTATGGGTTAAAAATGACGAATCCAAACAAGGACCCCTATGTTTCTAAAGCGACAAAGAAAGCACTCATGGTAAAATCTTTAGTTAACACCAAATGCTTGGTTTATGGATATCTTGGAAAACATTCCGAGAGTTAGAACAGATGGACACCATACTGGCTAATATTTGTCGGTCAAAACACAAGATACTGTGAAGCCATACCATTATGGTCCAAAAATATTTTAGATGTGAAAAACTGCTTTGAACAATATTCGTTGACAAATTACCATCCAACAAAACTGACATCTGACTGTGAAAGTTCTTTCAAATCAGATGATATTAAAAACTATCTGCGTTCAAAAAATGTAAACCAATATTTCAATGTCGACCAAAACCATTCTGCTCTTGGTGTCATTGACGGATGTATAAAAATGTTAAGAGACATTAAACCAACCACAAGGTGGTGAAGCAAATGAAGTCAGTCATGACGACAAATATAGACACTTCTCCCAGGCAAAGATGAGACAAGTTTTAATATTTACATAAAACCGTAAACAAAAAGTTTGGAAACCATCCCCCCGAAGAAATAAAAACAACCCTGACTTAGAGAAAGACTAATATATTTTAATAATTTAGTCAAAAGAGACAAACAAGAAAGAATGCCGGGCTTTCAAAACTTCAGAAAGGTGACAAAGTAAAAATAGAAATACCTAAACGCGACCCATATGAAAATACTATTGACTATGACAACAATGGGAACCCGACAGGTACTCACCATTCGTGTTCGTAAAAATAGAAGAAAGTATACAAGAGAATATTTATGAAGTTTTGGGCAAACATGGCAAAATGTACACACTGCAAGCAGAAGATAAAACTACTATTGTCAGACTGCGTTTCAAAACGTTGTCAAAGTTCAAGGTGGTATACTTTCAAAGACAGTTCCTAACAAAATTAAGACAACTCCTGACGAATATGCTAAAGAAGTTGAAAATGACGGACTAAGCATTTCTATACCATGCGTAAACTGTCATGTAAGGTGCATGTATTCTTTACTTTGTCCGTTGTTTGCGTATATCCTGAAACGCGATGTGTATGGTTTCCATCTCCCTGGAGTGTTACCACCAGAAACAATTATGAGCAAACTGAACGTTGTCTTTAACATCATATCCTTTACCTTTTGTCATTTGCCGACCAATCCCAAAATTTATGCTTATGCAACCTGCTTGAGATGTACTTAAATCTATGTAGTGACTGTGTGCAGGTAAATTTTCACCTGAAATCGTTTTACTTCCACCTGTTTCCTTTGAAGAGTTTGCCAATACAAAAAACCTGTCGGACTATTTGAGTCCAAGTTCCAAAACCAAGTATACTTCTGGTCTGGTAGAGTTCATTGACGTATAAATAGACGCTATAGGATATAATGTTGAAGCATTTCTGTCTTTAATGTTTGAAGCTCTGTTTTGTTCTGCTTTCTTGTCATATAAATCTTTGAGCAGTGATTTAAGTATTATGTTCATCCTTCCATGACATACAACATCTTTAATCTAATGTTTCTCATCGTCGTTATGTCGTCATCCGATGTTAAACCTTGTGGAAAGTTAGAGGTTTACAATATAATGCATCCCACCAGTTTCTTCACCGTTCCTTCAATACTTTCTATAGCAAACAGTTGTAAAACTTGTATGTGTATGAGTCTTATTTGCTTTCTTCTCTAACTCATCGTTAACATAGTTTTATCTGCTTTAAGGTCTAAACATCCTGAAACCCATCCTGTATCGGCTTTTAGTTTTTAAAATCTTTCGATGTCATTCATGGTACCAGTCAACCCTTTCTTTCATTTCGTTATTCTTTTTCATCCACATATTCCTTATCTGCTTTCTTCTCTAACTTACTAGCCACATATTCCTTATCCGCTTTCTTTTCAGGCTAACGTTTAAGGTCTGTTATTTCAGAGTATTGAATGTGTATGAGTCTTTTTAGAATATTCGTTTTCAGCTCCTTGTCACTTCACTTGACATTTTATTGTCAACATATTTTTTTGTCTGCTAGTTTCAGGATGAGTATGTTCTTTTGTTGCTAAGCATTGTTAGCTCTTTCTTCTTCTTTTGCTTTGCATCGTCTACATATTCTTTGTCAGCTTTGTTGTCAACATCTGCTTTCAAAAGAAGTTCATTTATAGGTTTCTCGTTTAAAGTTCCCTTTTGTTGGATTTATACAGACAGTATTGTTCTTCTTGTCTTGAAACAGAAACTATCTGTCAATTGGGTTTAACTGCCAGTTTTAAAGTTTCCTTTTTCAATGACTCAGATGATCTTTAGATAGTTTGAAAAGTTTTGTGTTCTTATTTAGAGCTTGCATAATGAGTTTGTCGTTGTGTTGTATTTCTTCATTAGAAGCAATATCTTTCGACATTTTTTATTCTAGATAAAATATGTTTTCAATAGAAAAAGAAATTCAAGAGTTGCTACAACTAAACCATTAGATGAACTTTTTACTAATGTCGGTCAAAAGTTTGAGACAGAGACCGTAAAGCATGAAGGCTACGTTTTTGACTACCCATTAAGATGGTTAAGAGACCCATCCGTCACAGAAAGCTATTGGCTTTCGTAGAAATGAAGTTTCATTTCAGAAGCCATACATGGTTTCCATTTACGGTCGGTTTTGAAGTTCGATACTATAACAAAGAAAAACGTATGTAATGAGAAATTTGAACGGAGAAACTTTTACAAGTTAGTTTGCTTGTAAACTTAGAAACAACTCTTCAAGCTTTTCAAGAAAAAAAAACGATATCTATATCGAATATGCAAACAGTATAACATTGCGAAGGGAGAGTACCATCTCGATATTATTTATTGACAGGAAAAATGCAACTGTTAAAAATCAATAGAGAATAGAAGACCTTGGAGAAAACGTTTATATTTCTACAAAATATAACAACTTGGCATGGTATAGATTTATGAGGATGTTAAATCAGCCTGCAGCATATCCAGTACACCCAGACTTTTATGAAGTCGAAAACCCTAATGGAACATATGAAAATGTTTTCGACCAAGATGCTATTATTGTTTCATGCTTCATTTTCTGGCGCCCAAAACTCTTTCTTATGCTTGGCAAATGACTTTTACGAAAAACCTACAAAGTTATACGAACCACAAGTGGAAGTATTTCAGACTTTCAAGTATGGTTTACTACAGATGGAAGAAAAAGAATAATTCCATTATACCATGCGTTTTACTTAGAACTTAGTTTCATATACAACTACTATCGAACGGTAAAAATATAATTTTTTAATACGGTTGAGGTGTTGGATTTGGTTGCCAACTAGACTGTGGGTGCAGGTTCAGGCTGTTGTATAACAGGAGCTTGTTCTTCTGGTTCAGGGTCTTTAGGTATAATACCAACAAACTGACCTACTCTTTTACCAATATTTTTGACTCCGTTTCCAAATTCCTCTTCCTACGGTTTTTATTCCATTCCATATAACCTCTTCCAACATTTCGAAAGAAGTTTCCTATCTTACTGAAGAAACCCATTTTACTATATGTAAAAATCTAATGTCCACCTAGTCTTCTTACGTTTCCTGTTGAGTTCCATAGCATTCTTTAACTGGAGCTCATACATTCTGTTCTCCTCTGTTAGAAAACATATTCTGGGTCAACTCCTGTGTTCGCGTCATCTGCATAAAGTTGTTTATATCCCACCTCAGGGTTTGTATAAAACTCTTTCCATGCTCATATTTGCATCCATGGTGGCAAACCTAACGCAGCGTCATTTGACATGGCAGTTTGGCATTTGTACATCTGTTGGCACTTGACCATAGTTTGCCATTGCAGTTTGTTTCTAACTTCATTTGGAATATTCTCTGGGTTTGGTTGTCGCAGGTTGCTGTGCATTCGCTAAGTTCTGTGCGTCCATTTAATATTAGATATAAAAATATTCTCTTACGAGTACATTATCTGAACATTTGCAGGCATTGGTTCATCTTCATATTCTCTTATATCTTTCTGCCACGTCAAAGAAATAAATGACACAATGGAAAAAACCTAAAACAAGTAGTCCTATTCAAACCACATTTACTTACAATAAAATTTCGTTATTGTGACACTTTCTCCGGTTTATAGACCTCTCTCATATTCTATCTTGTCATATCTAAACTCATAGTCATGTAATGTCCTCTAACCATCTCATAACGGTTTCCAAACCACTTTTTATCGGATGTAAAGTAAAAGCATGGATGGTTATGTAAAACGTCTAAAGTTTCTAAAGAGTCTCTCAAAGTCCAGTCTACTGGTATTGAAAATCCCATGTGTTTAAAGAACGGCGGTCCACTATAAAGAAACATTTTCCTTGTCTTATATTTTTCATACAACTCTGTCAATAACATCTCACAAACTCTATACCCTCAATATATTTTTCTATGTCCTCTTTGAAAACATTTGTATAGTTAAGATATAAAACTTTTGACATAAGTGTTTATCAATGTCATACTCTTATAGAACCACTATATAATAGTCTAGCAGATATACTATCCCAGTCTATATATTCTGCTTTTTTCAAAACCTCTCTCACAATATTTTTCTTATCTAATGGTATACGTTCCATCTTACCTATAGGTATCTTTTTTTTAACTTTTCAAATATTGTTTGTGTCTGGTATACTGTTGAGACGGTCCATATAGTTGTCGAAGTCATTGCATATAATCTTTGAGTCTGGAATATTGTATGGCACAAATGGGATATATAGAAACTTCCCGACACAAATCTACAAATGTTAGACCATTCGGTAGTTTCTTAAGTTCTCTCAATATAATATGCTTTACATTACCCTTATTTCCAAAGAACGGTAACGGTGGTTTTGTAAAATTCATTTATATATAATAATTAAAAAATGTTTTTCCTGAAAAGTGACAAGAAAGTGACTAAAGCATGAAAACATAATAATTTGTGAAAAGCGACACATTATAATTAATGTTTTCGACCCAGAAGAAGGCTTCTCAAAGTATACTTCCTTGGAACGCCTGTAACTTTTCCTGTAGCGACGATAGACCCTTACTTGTCCGGACAAAGTTATACTAAACATCTTCAGGGCTAGAGGGCACGAAGTGCCTGGAGCCCACTACCTTTTTTTTTTTTTTTTTTTTTTTTTTTTTTAATTGCGCGATGAATGATAAATCTTCACAATTGAGAAAATAATTCGGAATTGTTATTACAAAGCCTTCATAATTCGCTGATTAGACTGCAGCTATAGTCCTTTTACTTACAACACATTCAATTATTGAAACCAAAACAAACACATCATTTTAATTGAAATCTATTGGAATTTTGATCGATCAAATTCAATATTTTTTGGGGTAAAAGAATCGTCACTTTATTCACTCATTTTAGATGAATCGTATCCCAACAATCGGTCTCGAGAACATGGAAAATCACCACGTAGTGACGATTCTCATCAACGCCATTGTTTACGCTGTCAAAGAAGCTGGCTACGTCCGATGTTGATTGCGCAGCTTGCTATGGCCAACGAAGATGTTGTTGGCCAGGCATTCAAGAAGCTTTGGGAGATGGGTATCAAGCGTGAACAATCTGGATTACATCCAAACTTTGGAATACTCAACATAGACCAGAGATTATGTTGAAGAAGCATGCCGCCAGACACTTAAGGACCTCCAACTCGACTACCTCGATCTCTATCTTATGCACTACCCAACTGCTTCGAAGCTCGTCCAGCTACAGGCGACAAATTCCCACGTGTTGACGGCAAGATCCAATTCGATAACGAATGCTCCATCATTGACACATGGAAGGCCATGGAGAAGCTCGTCGAAAAGGGCCTCGTAAAGAGAATTGGTGTTTCCACTTCACAATCAACCACTCGAGAGACTGAAGCACTCTGATGCCAAAGTTAACACATACACAAACCAAATCGAGTTCCACCTCTACAACCAGCAGGTCATATAGAACTACATGCAATGAGACGGATTCGCCTTACAGGCTATTCAACACTCGGCACAGCTATTGGGCCAGCCAGGATCCCCAGTCCTCCTTCAGGATGAAGTTCTCGTTCAGGTTGCTAAGGAACAGAACAAGACTGTTGGCGAAGTTGAATTAAAGTCCTTCTTACAATTGAACCAGGAGCTTCCCTCCTTGCAAAGTCAATTACACCAGAAAGAATCTACAAGATAACAACCATCTTGACTTCGAATTGACAAAGGACAGGTTAACAGACTTCGCTCTCGCGAACATGCTTATCGTTATGTATCTCCAAAGGTCAACTGGAACACAGATGGTTTTAGGTGATGGCTGGTAAAAAAATTTTATTTTTTTTTTTCAATTGATTAAAAATCTTCATTTTCAATATATGTTAAACATTCTTTTTCCACAACAAAAACGGATCATCCTTTTCATAGATTAGATTGCTTCATTAATAAATATTATCCAAATAACAATGAATTAAAGCTTTTTATCGCCAATTTATGAAGTAACAATGACATGCAAAATAAAATATACCACATTGATCTTTATAAATCACATAATTACATATAAAAAGTCATGCGATCAATTCATATTGAAATATTCAATGACCATTATTTAAAATTTTTGCATTTATAACAAGGATTTAAATATATTTAAACAACCTAAAATTTTAAAAAGCATTCAATTTTTACCTATTCATCACAAATCAATAACGAATTTTTACCCCGAATAATCACAAATCAAAAAAATTTTAACAATGCAAACATATTAATTTGTCAAATTTTAATCATGAATAACAGGCATTTTTTGAAAAAATAGTGTTCGGGAGTTCTCAAAATTTTAGGATTTTTACTTCATTTCTATGTCTGAAGCTCCACAGATCAGGTTGTTGATGCTTTCAAAGCTAGACACTCAATCCGTAACTATAACGGAAAGTTTGAAGAATCTCCTATGGCTACTTTTCGTGCAATTGTTGAAGAGGCCAACAAAGTTAACGGCTCATTTGGAACAAACGGTGAATTGCCATTACTGATGGCCAGGAATCAGCAGTATGGCCTCGTTACAGGTGAAGGTGGCTGGATCGTTCTTAAGATTCCAGAAACTGTCGATCTTAAGTCACCAGAATTCCAGAATTACATGCTTGATACAGCATTTAAAGGATGCTATGCTGTTATGAAAATGACCAAAACGGCATTGCAACAAACTGGGTTGCAGGAACTTATGATACAAAGCTTGTTGCATCAAGATTCCCAGGATCTAAGGTTATTTGCACTATTGCTTTCGGTATTGACTCAGAGAAAAAGAGTTTTACTGATTACGTTTGCAAAAGGTTCACAAAGGGAGATAGACTTGCTTACAACGTTCTTTTCTATGATGAAGTTGCTAAAAGATGATTGAAAAGCAACCAGAAGGTAAAATTAAGGTGAAATATTGGATGTGTAAGATGGCTCTGTCCTTGCTTATAACAAAGCAGCCCTGGAGATTGTCTTTCAATAAACCAGAAAATAAAATTCAAGATTTTTGACTCCCAAAATCTTGAACAATCCACCTCTCGATATCGGCATCAATGATTGGTGGCTTTTACTTTTATTCCGAAGGTAAATGCAGATTGATGTTAGTAAGTCAGAGGAGACTTTCCAAAGGGAGGAAAGTATGTTTGCTCAATTAAGTTATAAAAATTAATTTTAAATTTAAGTTATTTTAAACTACATATCAGATATATTACAAATCGCAATAGAGGAGCAATTAAATATCGTATCGTTGATTCGAGAACATGAAATAATTTCAATGTAAACGAAAAATACTTATATTTAAGGATAAAGATCAATACGAGATTTAGATACATACAAACCTTCCATTCAGCAAGAGAACGCTAATTCTTTCACATCGGATAGTTTTTTCGAATAGCAATTTTACAGTAAAACTGAAAAATTTATTCTAGTCACCAGTAGACTTAAATATTATGGAGTATGTGAAAAAAAAATTTTATTTTCATTTTCCACTTTTTTGAACTCTGTAGATATTAGTGATAATGAGAATATCTACTATATGTCTAAATAATTGGGTGTTGCAATTCAATTGGGCAATACGATTAGGATTTGGAGTTTAAAAATTTAGGATAACAAATACTATCGCAGAAGGAGAAATGAATGATTTTTATTGATGAGAAAACATGCGATGTTAATCGAACTAGCTAAATATTTCAATTCAAATTTTGCTAATTCAATTTTCAGCGTAACTATTCTATTTATTCCAATTATTAAACATTAACAAGCTACACTCTAGCTAAGATTATTAATACGATATGTTTACTATGATTGTATATATTTTTTTTGTTTAAATTAAAAGACTAGATAATGTTTTTATCAAATATATTCTAGTGCAACAGTAAATATCAGGAAACTAATAATTATCATCTAATTTTCAATAAAAATCAGTATAACGATCTGTGTTGTACATTTATCAATTTGTATTATCAATGGTAATTTCATTTATGCAATCTATTCTTCAAAATGTCATTCAACTTTTGAAAGTTATCAAAGTCATTATATTTCATGATTCATAATAAAATAATTATAATGGATTTTTCCTTTACTACGAGTTAAAACTATCAATAATCTCTTCTAATTTATAGCATACGAAAAAAAATTCTTATGAAATAAATTATGATATTAAGCCAAATACAATAAATCCAGTATCAGGTTTTGAAATTGTTATATGGGGAATTCAATTTTTCATTGTTTAATTTTTCTGAATTCATTTACTTCTAATGACTGAAACTAAAACAAAACACAATTCAGCACTCAAAAAAACAAAGCAAAAATAAAGCAAAGGGACACAAGATAGATTCCTAAAGATCTCGAGATATTGACACAGTAAGAATAAGTAATTAATGAACAAAAATTCAATATGTATCAAAAATTTCTTGAGGACGATTATGAGGAAGTTAACAGAGATTTGTTACGAATGTTGCTCGTGTCTCTCGAAATCAAGTCAATAAATTTCTTGATCCAATTGCGACAAAAATAGACTTGGACTTCGTATGTGGTATGCAGAAATTGGGATGAAATTAAATCCCAGCTTAGACGGAATATTATTCCTTCACATCAGTCAAAGCAAATTAAAAAAGAACTCGATAGTTTAATAGATATCCAAATCCAATAGATCCATCTGATATTACCAGTAATTAATTTTCATTGAGTTCTCTAACAGAACGAATTTCATACTTAATTATCATTTTTGTTATTTAAATGTTTCTGTCTTTGCATGATAGTTTTCAAGCGGATAAAGATGCAATGAACATTGATATAAAGTTTCATATATAAGTTATAACTAAAAATCATAGTCTTTTTTGAAATAGTTTCAAAAAAACATCATTCAAAGTTTAGAAGAGTATCTAATTATTGATTGGGTATTTAAAAATCTAATTTCTTGTCAATGGCGTACTAATTCAATTCTGATACTGTATTTTCGTCCACGAAACGTTTGTAATTTAAAACCATGCTGTGAGTAACATGAACTTATCATCTGTTAAAGGTTTAATTTTAATTTTTTTTTTAGTTCAATGAAAATTCGAGTAAAATTTTTCTTATAAAATATTGATCTACTGCATGAAGCAGTTAAAGAAATTCCAATTAAAAGCAAAAAAAGCCGATTGTTACTTATAGAAAATTCTCAAAAACTGTAGTTTTAAATCTGTTATTGTTAAAAATATTAATAAATGGGAATAAGATTTGAAATAGATATGTTTTACAATTTCATTATCAAAAATGTAAAACGTTAAATTTTGAAAGCTACTCATTCAAATCGTAAACAATTGTTATAAAAATTACGAATAAAATATCTAAAACATTATATTTACATCCGAAATTTAGATGGACCAATTTAAAACAAAATTTTACATTTTGCAGACGGAATTTAGTGATTCATTTAGTAAATTAGTTTCTCAAGAATTTGAGTTGGATGAAAATATCTATGATTTATTTAAATATCTTTTCATTAAATTAATTTGATTGATATATTGCGCATAAAATTTAATAATTGCATGCTGGGTTAAAAATTACATTCATAAATTTGCTGTACGAAGTGAAAATTGTATCCTTTTGAAAAAATCGATCCTTTGTAATTAATTAATTAGCCTAATATTTGTTACCTCATATAGACAATTCAAATTATATTGAAAGATAGCAATAATTCTGCTACTCGAAATGTTTTTCAGTGCAGTTGAATACCCATTGATTATACCTTCCTTCTTTGTCTCATACATTTTTTTTCTTTTTCACGTTCTCTCTTTTCATAAATAATTTGAAAAGATTACTTACATATTATTTTCGATAAAAGTGGCAATGAATAGCTCGAATTATCTATGACCACAATCAAAACAAAGCCTTTAGGGACTTTAGTACATCATTATTTGCCCAAATATTAAAGATCAAGAAGCAATTGAAGACCAGAATTCATAAGAAATGAACCACTCATTGATACATTATCAACTGTCTCGGGTAAAGCCATTATGGAAGTAAACTCACAGTGATCAATTAAGAATCTACGCACCTGCGCTTCTAAGTAATCAATAAGAAAACTTGAATTAGGACTTGCTAATCGTAAATAGAATGGCTCTTCTTATGTTTGTATTTCGGACAAACTGAATGAAATCAGGCCCCAGTTAAATGAAATTTCTTCCTATGGACAAAAATCCACAGGTCCTTCTTCCATAGTTTTAGCAAAATCTCAAAACCAAAATCGATCCATCTGATTTCATCAACTGTCAATTAATCACTAACTTTCAATAATAATTGTATTTTTTTTATTTTTCTGTTCTTGTTGAATAAAAAATTATGCTTAGTGCATTCATCACAAGAAGATTATTTTTTTCAATGTTTCATTTAGCTATATATGCTTTGTAAATTTCCATATAGAATTTCAAAAAAAAGCCGATTGAACTTCACAATGCCTTCGTACATTCAATCATGTGAACTTGAAACCTATTATTTTCATTACACAAATATGATGTTTAAGGGTCCACTGTAAAAATTAAAGTCTTCAAAATTGAGAGGCGATTTTGCTAAATAATCGTTATCGTCTTTTTTCGAAAATCCACTTTTCCTAGTGTTTGATTAATATTTTGTGAATGCAACAATTGAAATAGATTTTTAATAAGATGATGTATATATTCTATCACTTCAAAATCGGAAATAAAAATTGCCAAATTCAGCAGTTTTTATAAAAAACATGATTTTTCGAATTTTTTCGCTTTTGAATGCGAGTTTTGAAAAATAGATATTTTCGAATTTTGATTTTTATTTAAGTATAAGTTTTATATTAGGAATTTTTTTGACCTATTTCAATCATTAATTTTCCGATGTTTTTCCAGAATTTAATTGAGAAGAAATTAGGGAATTTTCGCTTTTAATGCTATGACATACTAATATTACGATGTATGTAGTTTATATTTTTTAACAATAATTAACTATTGAAAATCTCAAGAATGGGACAATTATTCCCTTTGAACGCAGCAGGTTTAGGATTAAATATCTCAAAAAAAGGGTATGCTTTACAAATTGAATAAAACGGATCATAATTGATATAATTTATCATGATTGAAATTTAATTCTAAAATCCGACTTAGATTGAAAGGACCCTCATATCTAAGGACAAATAAAGAAAAACATGGTAGTAAAAGTTAAAACTTTTTTTATTAATGCAAAAAAATAAACAATTACAAAAAATTATCATTGTCTAATATTGGACAAGGAGGATATTACATTAACATTAAGTACAATGTTACATGGACGTTAGAATCAGTACACTATCATTGATTTTGTATTTGAAGTATCGTAATTCATGGTAGATGCTTATGTTTAGTAATTGATTTGCGATGTTACTGCTTGTGTACTGCGACACAAGATTATTGTGAGTTTTTTTGCAGGTAATATTTTTGACGGACACAAAGCTAACTCTAGATTAGACGCAAACGTAAGTTACTATATAGCGTTCTTGTAAAGGTTAAACCGGAAAATTTTTATGATTTTTGAGTTTTATTCGAATAAATTCGGGAATGAATTTTTGTTTGATAAAAAACTATAATATGTTATGTGCGTACATATTGAACCTATGTAAATCATATATATACCAATTTGATATCTGTGTTGATTATCACGGAGAGCGCGTCAGCAAGACGAAAAGTTATATGAAAAAGATGTCACTTTTCATGAAAATTTACATCGATTTATTATATATTATAATTTTGGCATTATTTTTTAACTGTTAAAATATATTTATTGGTAAAAATAATCATTTCTTTTTTCCAATTTTATATTATACGTCATTCAATTTCCCCTCCACTAAGAACAAGCTGATTTCTTATCTTACGCTTGAAAACATTCTCAAGAGTTATACAACGAGTTATCTCACGTTCATAATGTATTCAATCAAGTTATTCGTTCTTTATTTAATGAAAAATACAAATGAAAGAATCTTTCGATTAGATTCTTTATAAAATTTCAACCACCACGCTCCAATTACATACAACCTCATATCTAATGTTGATGATAATTTAGACCCAAATCAACTTATTAACCAACTTTCGGGATCAAATTGATTCACAAATTGTAGCATAGAGGATACTATTGAAGGAATTATCAATGCCAGGTCGATACAAATTATCGAAGATAATGATGATTCCTAGATGGCCGTAGATAGTGATGACGAATTACCTGATTCGATCAGACTGTTGATGAAACAGACCTTTACAAGGAACTTAATATTAAATAAAAAGATTATCAAACACCACAGAAACTTTAAAAAATCTCAAATACAGCAATCTTCGCAGTACAGATGATTTTAATCATTATGAAAAACCTCCAAAGTTTGAATAGTTTACCAGAAAGGAAGCTGAAAAAACTCACGAATCGCGCCATGTAAACCGCACAAAAATTCTCCAATTCTTCTCCAAAACGGTAAATTAAAAAAACATTATTAAAAGAAAAGTTTGATTTTACGCGGTTTAAAGAAATTACTTAAATACAATTTTCCTGCGTATTCCATCACAAAAGGATATTTCTGACTTCAAGAGCAACAATCATATTCCAAAAGACTTTCGCCAAAACTTTAGTTATGTTTAATTGAAATCTTGAATATACATAATGTAAGCCTCTTATTAAAAGCATAATAGAAAAACTTAAGTGAATATAGATGATATGAAGAGCTATCCACAATTATTCCAAAATAGGGGAGAAGAAAAAAAGTATGAGTGTTCAGAACAAGAGAAGTTAAAACATGTGATTTGATATGCCTAATCACAGAATAGGCTTTGAGAAATACGCTGGAAAATAATGTCGGTTATAACCAATATTCAGTTCCTGGCGTCAAAAACATTACAAAAAAAACGCAGAAGGAGATTGCAAAATATTGGAAGACTTTTTTCCTGAAAAAAATTGAAAGAATTAAAATTAAAATATATTCAGGACAGGAGCTTAGGATGTGGCTTATGACTGTAGTTGGGAGGAAGGAAGAAAAAGTGTCCAAGCGATAAGGATGCTTAGCAGACGTTACTTCCACAATTTGATCAGAGAGTTTTCATATAAGACTACTAATATCAGGAATTCAAAGATATCTTTAAAACAGTTACAGTTTATCCCAGAAGAATGAAGCAGTCGACATTAATGGAGCATACAAATATTGAAAAGCTTCAAGTCAATACTATTCAAACAAGCAATGACCATTGTAATCAGATTGTGATTACAAACCAGGACATGTACTTTCTAAAGAAAGGGTGTACAATGTAACCAAACGAAAGATGTGAATACATACAATTAAAAATCGTACTTCCCGTTTGTTAAAAAGAGACATGATTATTTATATAAAATTTATGAGGTAGTGTATTTAAAGATCCTGAGTTTAAATGTAGAAAGAAAAAATTATGAAATGGCAATCATTCAAACGACTTTTTGAAAAGAGGGAAGAAAAGTTAGGAAGAAGTTTTAATTCAATCGATACATTTACATATCTATTGCAGAATTATCTAAACCAGGAATCATTACAACATACAATGGAAGGCTTTTAATGCCTTCTGAAGTCTAGATTATTGGAAAAAGATAAAGCATGAAACTTGACTTTATTTGTGAGATGGCTTTGTTTCCGTTCTTGGCATATAAATCATCCTGACTGGAAACCCTTTTCGGCAATTCTTAAACTTGATATTTCAAAATTATCATCATGTTTGTAAAACTAGAATAGGCAATATTGAAAAAAGAAGCAAATATGATCGAGAGAGAGTGCAAAGTCTGAAATTTAAGAAAAGCGAAAAAAGAAAAGCTAGAAGAGAAACAAAAAAAAAAGACAGAAAAGAAGAAAAAATACTGAAGAAAGAAAAAATAAACAAATAATGAGGGTAGTTAGTATCCCTATCGTGGGTACGCGCACTGCTTCACCTTACCCAAGATAACGGTTTGACACTTTACAAAACCAGATTAACGATATATTTTACAACACAAACGACAACACTAACGCTAACCTTAAATATTTCAAAGCCCACCAAAACCACTTTCACCTCACTAATTTAAAAATAAAAAACTTTCATCACTTAAACAAAGCTATTGCAACTCCTGCCCATTGCTTGCTTCACTATAGACAGCTCATAATCTTCTGACTCACGTTTCTTCTTCATATAGGTCAAGCAGGATCACTGTCAAAATAATGTTAGTAAGTTTTGACAAAGCTAATGAAACACGCTTACCGTTTGTATCTATTGCTTTTATCATATCTCCCATATAGTTTGTTGTATAAACACTCAAACTAACTTTACCCTTTCTCCCTCGTATCTGATAGAATGTATTTTCAGCGAGGAACGAAGAACAAATTCTTGAACCTCATGACCGTTTGTAGTTTGTTATCTCAATAGTTTTCGTCATCTTATGATAAAAATAAAATAAAAAATAAACTTAAAAAATTAATGATATCACACCCTCACACGTATGAAAACATTAGCAACAAAAAATAATTTGGTGAAGTGGTGCAGATCCACCGCGTTTTTTCACCTCTTTTTCACCCTGTTTGAATTTCATTGCTTATAAACTCTCTTCCTTTGCGTTCTTTTCAGTGCTTTTCTTTCCACGTCTGTCTCCCAACTGACTTGTCTTTCTTCTATCCGGGCCCGAATGATACCAGTTACATTCCACCATCAATGGGTCAATCGTTCTTTCTAAGGGTTTCCATACATTCCATAGGGACCATACGGAAGAACTACTTGGTGAGAAAGAAACATTTTCTTTAGTTCCATCGACTCTATTAAATGCATTGTTTCACCTTTCATCTGGTCATTAAAAGTCTTTATGAATGTGTTTTGCCAAAACTCATTCGTCCTTTCCTAAAGCATTTTCTGAACTCAGTCGCAACCAAATTGGAATGCCTTGTATTTATGAGCCCTATTATTATTTAATCTTTAAACTTCTTTGCAACCCAGCCTCCAATTCTTCCCTATTATTTGCATCTAATGTCTTCAGAAAACCTTCCTGCAACTCATTTTATTTTACTGCGGGCATAGCTCAAGTGCTTTTTTGGGGGGCTTTTCAAAACATCTAACTGCTTTTGTTCCAATTGCGGCCTAAAGGCTGTCCAGCTACCAATCTTACACCATAATTAAAATCATCTCATCTTCAATATAATATCTCCATAAAAAGTTCTCGTTAACTGGAGAAAGTACACATGCAAACATAAAGCGTTCTCACGGGACCTTCGCCCCACCCGCTTGCCGGCTCTACTAACTTCTTCTTATCATCATCTATACAGACTTCAAAAAATGATCTGAACAATCTGCTAAATCTTCTTACAACAAGTCATACTTCATCATGAAATGACCTTCAAAGAACAGCTCATTTAATGGCTATTAAATCATCCAATAATGCAGTCCATACCTTATCCGATCTTTAGTGCACAACATCTTTCATTGAAGAAGGTTCGACAAGTCTTATGTTAAACTTACTGACAAAGTTGTTATACTATAAGCTTCGGCGGCGAATACAGTATAGTTTGAAAGACCATAATATAGATTCTTCAGCAAAGTTCACTATACTGGATTTTATAACAATGTTCTCACGAGACCAAATACTCACCAATTTGACAATGCCTTGTAAGAATCCTGCTAACCTTCTACTGTAAACGTCGATTGGAACATTCCACGAAGGTCATCTATTGACATTCTTTGAGTCACTGAATTTAAAGATTTTCTATAAAGCAATCGTCATTTATCTAACCATGCCAATAGCTTGAAGTTTATTCGAAGTATACATCTGCTTTCATTTAAATGTAAAACCTGATTCTTTGCCAGATACGACTTTTTATCTCTTCTTAGCAAACTAATGTCGGGTTCTATTTCTTTGATGTTTATATCGTCTGCCTCTGTCAAAAGTTTCAATAGTTCTTTCAAAACTTCATGAGGTGCGAATGACATATGAGTTCACTTTTACAGGGTTGTGTTCGACCAAGTTTACATTATACTTAAAGCTTGACAAATCTTCTCCTGAGTTTGAAGTTTGTCTTTCAGTTGTTGGTAGTCGTTTCGAATATCTGCAACAGAACTTAAGTCTCTGCTAACTTCAGGATATGTTGGTTCTTTTACAGGAACAATTGTTATACCATCTTCGTCCTCGTATGGTTTCCCCACTTCAAACTCTCTGTCTTTGACTTGACAACAACACTTTGACTGTTTGTTTGATTGGTGAATTACTTCACATCTGCCACCGCCATTAACCTTTTGAAAAACTCACGCTTCTATTTTTCGGAAATGACATTTTACTTAGTAAAAAAAGTGGGATATTCGAGTATCTCTTCGAATTGAAGCAGCAAAGTTTACACACACAAACAATACAAATACATTGACAGAATAGTCTCTTATACAAACAATGGGAATGTTATAGAATAGCATTTTGCTGAACCAAAATATTTCCATAAAGCAAAAAAGTTGTATAACTGAAATGGTGAAAGTTCTTGACAGGACAAAAATATAATCAACAACTTACAGATATTTCTAAAGGTAAGTTTATCTTACAATATTATGTCAAAACTGGCGTACTGTCAATATTTGACGAGAGAAGTCAGTTCAAAGACAAACTTACTGACCTGCTGCCAAAATTGCTCGATGGAAGCTGTCGTTATGCCAATCTGAGGAGCCCCAGCAGGTTTCATCGAACGAATCTTCAAAAGAGCATCTTCCGTGAAAAGTGCTATTGGTTTTGTAAACTTCTTTGCTCTCAGTTCATCTGGACCGTCTCTGTCACCAGTATATTGTATTTACAAGTACCAACAGTTGAAATACCACCATAAAGTCTTCTGAGTCAGCAAATGGAATGCCAAGCAAAAGTTTGAAACGGTCTCCTCCATTTATATATTGAGTTTTTTTGACTCCTGTATGAGTCCATACTTTCCACATGGCATATAGAACTTTGCATTTCAGGGTTAATGGTTGTTTGTGAAATTGTTGTTAAAGTTCATAGCATCTAATGTCAAGTTGTATGACCTCATATCCTCAACTGTAGAATATTCTTCTCTTGGATAATATTTGCCATCTATGTTTATATGATATTTAATACCGGGGTTGTAGAAACAAGAATAGTCATTTAATAGTTCGTCTGAACAGTACAAACATAGTATCTGCATGTTTCATTGCAGTTGTTAAAGCAATATCTGTTCTTGCACCTGGGTCAGCACTTTGGTTTCCAACTTCACCTGCAAAGGTCTTTGACAGATATTTGGTGTATAGGGAACATAAGTGGAACTGCAATATATTTGGCAGCTAAAGCATTTGAAATATCTGGGTCCAACATATAGACTGCAAGTCTGCTTTCTATTCTCTTGCATTCAAATTTTTCGCATGTGAACTTAACTGGGTCCCAAGCAGTTCCAGCAGCATTGAAATAAGTTTACTTCATTGTTGAAGTTTGAGAAACCAAAGTCTAAGTCAACTTTGTCTTTGCAAAAGTCACAGAACTTGGCTCCACCAGTTCCAGCTATAGTAATGCTGAATGGGTCTTGTGTTGGTGCAATGACTAAGTTATTTTTGCTTGGAGTAAGTTCAATAGAAATTTTTCCTGCCCAGTTTGGCAAGTATCTTAAAAAACCTGAAGATGAGGAAAGATGACAAAGGAACTCTAAGTTTCAGTTTTACTTTAGTGGCAGCAGTTCCATCTGAACCAGAAAGGTTTAACATAAACTCCTGGAACGTTAGGGTCAAGTCTTTCTTATTTTCTCAATATTTGCATACTGGTCTGTTTGTTTCTCTAGCTTGTGGTTGGTACTGAGTTTCTCAAAAGCGAACCATTCATAGTTTGCCCATGTTACTGTTTGAACTAAGTCAGAGTTAGAATATATCTTATATCCCATGAAAACTTCTGGAGCATATTGGTATCCGAATAGAAAATTCCATTGCAACCTTTCTTGTCAGACAACTTGGCAGAAGGTTTTATTTCAATGTCTTGTTCCACGTATAAGAATGAGTTGTCAATAGAAATAATATGAAACCTGTCGCAAGCAATATCTACTGTTGTTGAAGAACCTTCTCCAAACTCACCTACGTTTCCATAAGAAACAGCAGTTGTATATTCGTAAGTTCCAGGAACTATTTCTGACCTTCTAATGGCATTGTCGCATTCGTTATACCATTCGGAAACATTTCCGTTCATGGCATCCAAAACTGTTGGCGTTATATTCTGAGCGGCGTACATTTCATATGGGTAAAAATATAGAATAGTTGGATTTATGTGTCATAATTGTTTCGTACCAAGCTTTACTTTCTTCCTGACTGAGTTTTAACTCTTCTTTTTCCTTCATTGCCACTACTTTCACTAGATGAAGTTACTTCTTCACTACTTTCACTTTGTTCTACTCTTCTTCTTTGGTGTCGCTTTTGGTAACTTGCCTCTGCTTCAAGTTGTTGCATCTTTGCCTCATGTTCACCTAGTATGTTGTAAATTTCCCATGTCCTTTTTGCCTTTGGGCTCTGGTCGCCCATCTCAGGTAACCTATATCCTAGAAAGATTTTGTCATAGTTTGTATTTGAGTCGTCGCTTATTGTTTGCATGACTCTTTCCTGAGTTTCCGGTTCAAGCTCTTCAAACAGAGCTTGTCCATATGGAATAAGCTCGTTTCCAAATATATGTTTTTGTAGCCATTCTGGTTTTCTTTCCATGTTACCAATAATATCTTTTGTGAATGGGAAAGCTTTTACCCAATGTTTCAGTCTTGCGTCATTTATTTCTGTAGTTGGTTTTATTTTGTCAAGGAACATGTTTTTCAATACTAAATTTCATTTGGTACTGTCCATTTGAGTTTTCTTAAATATTCATCCCTTCTCGGTTCATTGTCTGCAAAGTAAGTTTTTATGACATTTTGTAAACTTTCGTTTGCAAGGTCATGTACAATAGGTTCTCTTCCTTCTATCTCCCTAACTTTCTTTCTAAACTCTTCACCAAATATACCATCTTTATGGTTCTGTGTAGTTCTTTGAGATAAATGTTTTAGAACGTCAGGTGTTATATTTCCATCAGCCATGTTCATTTCATACTGGTCCAAAAATATCTGCATGTTTCATATCTTTCAATGGCATTAAAGCCGCGCTGAAAATACCAGCTATATCTGGTTCACCATTCACTTCCATTGCGTCTACAACTTCTTGGAATTGTGGTTGTAAGTTTATGAACCACCTATCCGGATTAGCTTTATGACCCATCTCATTGTAGTTCCATAGTCTGCAGAAACAAAAGTAGGTTTGTTTCCATATGGTTAGGTTCTGAATGAACTTTAAACAATGTTTCATTTCTATATGTTTTGGTGAAATTTAACCTTTTATTTTCACCGAGTTCAGCCAAAGATTGAACGTTATATGGTCGTAAGTAAAAAGGATTGTTGTATTTGCGTACACTTTCTTTCAGTTCTTCCATTCTATGCTGAATATTTTCATCTGATGTTGGAGTCTTTTGTATGTCGGCGAACATTTTTCGATATTCTTCTACTATGTCAGCCGAATTTTCTTAGACTCTTGGAAAGATTCCATATTCTCCGCATACTCTTGTTGAGGGTCAAGATTTTTCGGCTGTTCCAAATCTTCATCTAGTTCTGTGAAGTTAGTTTCCAAAGGAGGGACTTGTTCGTTTCCTTCAGGCTCTTCTAGCTGTTGTTGCTGAACTATTTCTTCCATGTCTGGTTGTATCTGAACTTCTTCCTGTGGAGTTTCTTGTACCTCATCTGCTGGCATTTCATATATTCCGAGACCGTTTTTAACAAGTTCCCTATTTAAGCCATCCGCATTCATAACCCTTTCTTCTTTCGTTCCGTCTCTATTTTTTTACGCGTTTCATGAAGATAGTTGAATTATCATTTATCTCTGACACCAAATATCTCGGAGTAAATTCAGTCATGTCATTTGGATGATATGCTATTAAATCATATCCCTTAGCGAGCTTGTATTTTCCAGGTTTGAAATTATATCCCATTTGGTGCTGAACCATAAAGCTAAATAGGTTCGGGTCAGTATTTCCTTCCTTGAACTTTCTAATAGCTTCTTTATATCTGTCACTAAAGTCAAGAGTATCTGGGTAACCATAATTTTCCTTAAGCATTTTTAAGAATTCTTGGTTTCCTTGTTCTCTACTTCTTTTATGTCCTTGCTCTGTTTGTGGTTGTTGCTGTGCAGTGTTTTGAACTGTTGGTTGTGGTGCAGTGTTTTGAACTGTTGGTTGTGGTGCAGTGTTTTGAACTGTTGGTTGTGGTGCAGTGTTTTGAACTGTTGGTTGTGGTGTTGGTTGTTGTGTTGGTTTTGGTGCATGCCTGTGTCTGTGTCCATGTGACGATGTAAATGTTTTAGGTAGTCCTGGTGCAGGTGCTTCTCTTGGAGGGTTTGGTGGTATATAAGTTCCACTAGCTAGTATATAAGTTCCACCAGCTGGTATATAAGTTCCACCAGCTGGCACATATGTTCCATCTGCAGCATAATGTCCTACCTGACTTTTCGTTTTTAAGAAAGCATTTACTAGGTCTGTTTTGGTCTGTTGTAACTCTTTTTCTTGACTTTCCACAACAGTTGCTCTAACGGCGTCATAGGCACTTTGAACTGCCTGTCTCGTTGCTGCATCTGTTATTTTCGTCATATTTTGTGCTACTTCTCTTAACTCTTTGTCGAAACCTTCAGACTTCAGTTTCTTTCCAGATGAGAAGTCGTTCACTAGTTTCACCTTACTATGAAGAGCTTCGAAGGCGTTCTTAAAGTCAGCATTCATTAAAGCTTCATTTGAACTGTCTTCATCCGCTTGTATTTTTGTCCTTATTGACCCTATAAGTTGGGCTGCTTTGGCGTTGGCTTGGGCATCTAACCAGTCATTATTAGCTTTTATATATTCTGCGCTTTTCATTGCCTTTTGCATGGCTGCGTCGTTATTTTTACTTTCTTGTGCTAAGTTTTCATACTGTACGGTTTGGTTTTGCAACTGTAAAAGTTTTTCTGCCTTTACATTTGCTTCAACTTCTTTTTTATACTCATCGCTATCCATATATGTCTTCAGGGCTTTTTGTTTTATCTCTTCATCTTTCAGTACTTTATATTGAGTAGTATGGTTTTTCAAATTTATAACATCTTGTTCCATTTTTGCTACTTCTGCTGCTTTTTCTGACACTTTTTTCGCATATTCCTCTGTACTTAGTTCTTTCAGTTGTTCTTCTTTCTTCTTTTTCTCTACGTTTAACTCATTGAGTTTCTTTGTGTGTCTGTCATATTCTAGTTTCTTTTCGTTTTCACTTATTTGTTTCTGTATGTCTATGTTTGACTTTTTGACATCTGTTATTTGATTTTTGAGTGAACTCAAATTCATTTGACTTTGAGGGTTATAAGCTGTTCCGTCTGCAGCTCCACCATAGCCTGCCATTTTCGCTAAAAGTGCCGCTCTTAAACCTCCACTCTGTGCACCAATAACTCGGTTTAAAAGCATAGGGTTGCTTGACATTTGTTGCAACATAGTGGGGTCATTCATAATTTGTTGTTGCAACTGTTGTTGTGGTGTCAGTTTTACTATTGGATGTTTCAATGCTCTCTTCCTCTTACGTATATTCTTACGTAGCTTACGTGGCATTTTAAGTGAAGTTAAAAAGCGGTTTTTGACAGATGTTTATATGACACTTTTTGTTCAGCACAAAAAACTACTCGGTCAAAGTGTTGTCAGTTTTGTAAAATAACCGTCCTATCTTGTTTTAAAATGGAGAAAAGGCTTCTCAAAGTATACTTCCTTGGAACGCCCGTAACTTTTCCTGTAGCGACGATAGACCCTTACTTGTCCGGACAAAGTTATACTAAACATCTTCAGGGCTAGAGGGCACGAAGTGCCTGGAGGCCCCACTACCTTTTTTTTTTTTTTTTTTCAATTAGATCAAGTGCAGGATGAATTAGCACCATTATGCATGAAAAAATTTGTTTGATTTCTTTTCAAAAGATCGCTTTCTTGAAAATTTAATAATAGAATAAAGGAATTGAATGTGTTTAGTATTTTTTTGAGCATTTGAGATACCAAACAATTATTATTGAGAAGAAATACTTTCTTTGATCAATTTCCAGAGTTAATTAATATTGTAATGCATTGATAACAACTGTACAGCGAGTGGGACGTAAAAATCATTAAAAAATAAAGTATTTCAATGAAATATTTCAAAATTGGAATTATATTTCTTGTAAAATCAATATACGGTCAATAAGCTTACTGAAATGTAATGAAATCGTTGACTGAATGTAAACAAAACTCCATTATTTTATTGAATTTCAAATATCGAAATAGAATAAGATTTCACAGTTATGTTTCAGATACGTTTTCCTTTGTTCATTCCAAATGTTAAGATAAATAAAATATGTGAAAAAAAAAATCAGAGTAAATTATTATAGAACCCGTTTCCTTTACTTCAACATTTCAGAGTTAAAGTAGGTTAAAAGGATGATTCAACTTATAAAAAAAATTAGGAATAAATTAAAGAACGATCCTGATTACTTACAATCAATATCATCTCTAAGATATGAAAAATCTAGCGATTTGTTATTCACCGTTGTTTTGATAATTCCATAAATAAATAAAAAGAAAGGTGATAATAATACATGAAAAGATGAGGCAAATGAAATCTTATTATCAGCAAATTTAAATGCATAACTAACGTAAATAGCTATGCAGAGCAAATATAAAATAATCGAAGGAATCGAAGATACGCTAAAGTGAAAACTAGAGCGAATCTCATCAATATATGAATCATTGTTGTAGTCATTGCAATGGTATAAATTACGATTCCTCGAAATTTTTTGATACGGTTGATAATCAAAGGGTTGTGAAAAGGTAACTCGCTTTTGGGAGCTAATGTGTGGCTCTGTTTCAACTTTTAGGGAATTTGTTGGGCTGGATGAGGATGGAATGCTATTTTCAGTCATCATTAGAAAAATAAAAGTGATATGATGTAAAATCGTATAATATGATTCAAACAATTTTGTAAAGTTTTCAAATAATTTTTGATCGCGATAAATTAATTCACAATTAGATGTTGTACGAGATCTTCAAAGTCAGGAGTAAACAAAAATTTGAATTATAATGAATTTTGAGTCCATAAAATTATGATCGTTAAGAAATAATACTAGATTAGTGTTACGGATCTCAAAGATGAAAATTTTGTCGTCTATCGATTATACGATATCCGAATTTTAATCAATTTTGCGAATGAAAAATTTGGTTTAAAATCAACCATATTTAGATAAAATATCATGTACTAGCGATGTATCTATATAAAATTGAACCTAAAGGAAATTGGGACCGAAATGTGATAAAATTTGATAATGGAAAATGACTGTATAATTTGGCCGTTCCAATTGTTTACTCTGCATAGTTATAAAAGTGTAATGTTTTAATTGGAATTCTATATTCGTCAGAATTTAAAACCGTAATTTTAATTGCTATAGAATACACTAATCTTTGTATGTTGAATTGCAACCTAGAAAACCAAAAAATGAAAAATATTAATAATGAAAATCGAAATTATATGAATAATGCTTTGCCAAACTAAGATATATTAATACACATATATATGATAGCGATGGATTCTATTCACCTGAGAAATTGAGTGAAAAATTAGGCTTCATAATTTCTATTAACATATAAAACCTTCCAAGATTATAATAAACAATAACATAGTGATAGCTTCAAATGTGGCAAGTAATTGATGTTAATATGGCGTTTTTATTGTGTGGATTGGAATAATCTTTTAGCAAAAAAGAAGAATTTCATAATATAAATAAGAAAAAATTTAATGATTTAAAACAAGAATCGAGATAGAATATTATTTAGTCGAAAGCATGGCCTGCGCAGCCAAGAACTTCTTGGTCCTTGCGCATGTACATCTCGGTAAGCTTTGTGCGGGCTTCACCAAGGTACTGGCGTGGGTCGAACCAGTCTGGGTGCTCAACAAAGAGGCGGCGGATGGTGCCGGTCATGACCATACGGCCATCACTGTCGATGTTGATCTTGCAGACGGCAGACTTGGAGGCTTCACGGAGTTGGTGCTCTGGGATGCCGACGGCTTCTGGCATGTGGCCGCCGTACTTGTTGACCATCTCGACGTACTCTTGTGGGATGGAGGATGAGCCGTGGAGAACGATTGGGAAGCCTGGGAGCTTCTTCTCGATCTCGTGGAGGATGTCGAGGCGGATTTCGGCCTTTGTGCCTGGTGGGAACTTGTATGCACCGTGGGATGTGCCGATAGCAATAGCAAGTGAGTCAACACCTGTCTTGGAAACGAAGTCCTGAACTTCTTCTGGGCGTGTGTATGTGTGCTTTTCAGCCTTGACATCATCTTCAACACCAGCGAGAACGCCGAGTTCGCCTTCGACTGTGACGTAGTCTGGGCGGGAGTGAGCGTACTCAACAACCTTCTTTGTAAGAGCGACGTTCTCGTCGTATGGATGGTGGGAACCATCGATCATGACTGATGAGAAGCCAAGATCAATGCAGGACTTGCAGAGTTCGAAGGAGTCACCGTGATCAAGGTGGAGAACGATTGGGATGAGCTTGTGCTCTGGGTGGATTTCCTTAGCAAATTCTGCAGCACCCTGAGCCATGTAGCGGAGCATTGTCTGGTTGGCGTACTTGCGAGCACCAGCAGAAACTTGAAGAATAACTGGGGATTCTGTCTTGACGGAGGCGGTGATGATGGCTTGAAGTTGTTCGAGGTTGGAGAAGTTGTAGCCGGGGATAGCGTAGCCGCCGTTAACTGCTTTGGCGAAGATGTCCTTTGAGTTGACGAGACCAAGTGACTTGTATGAAACAGCCATGGATGAAAATGAACTGATTTTTTCTCATATCAATTTTTCTTCAATGATTGGTCATATTTTCAATACTGTGAAGCCTGTCAATTATTTGTATTTGAATTAATCGTACATTCATCGTCATGGAGAAATTTTTATTCTTCATAATATGCCTAATAATATTCTCATTTGTCGTAAAATGCCGATGTCAAATTTTCTATCCCCATGAAAATTTTTTCCACAAAATCACTTCGCATATGATATAATATTTTCTTCTCACACACACTCTATATTTTACAAAATTAATTCGTTTTCTCAATGTCAGCAAATTCTTCCGGAATTAGAAGCAAAAATTGCAATATTCGTATAATAAACAGGTTAATTAAATTAGAATTATGTTTTTAAATATCGTTGTAGGATACTTTACCAATGATTCGATGAATGATAGGACTCTCTGAATCGGCGTCAAAAATTTTCTCACTGGGTTTTCGTCTATCAATCCCAGCTCATTATATACGCAACCAATCAAAAATCTGATATGGGAGTCCAAGGCTAACTTTTTGTTGTCTACCTAATAAAAGAGGAAGCAGCATTAGTGAGAATAATCGCAAATATTCAATTTAAATTATCTTTTTATTCTTAATTTAAAGTGACAAAAAGAATAAAAAACCTATTCTAAGGCATGTTGTTATGTAAATGAGACTAGACATCATATTTTATGTTATGAAAAAAAAATATTTAGAATTTTAGAACAAAATAAATAGAAAAAATAGCATAACTTATGGATGTGCGTATATTAAATTTAATAAATTAAGAGAAATTATTTTTGGCGCCAAAATTATTCGTTAACTCTCAATTTTTTCTGAGTCAATAAGCCGCCAAAAAAGTGTCATTTCTTTATAGGAAAGGAAACCTATTTGACGAACAATCCGGACACTAGTGCCTCAGCGAATTTCCCCAAACCCACCAATCCCCTCCCTGCTGTTGTGCACCATCGATGGAAAGTAAGTCATCAATAGTCTCTTTTCCTGATTTCAAGCTAACGTTAGATCATTCATGAAAGAAATCATTGCCTTTCATCAGAGACTTTCGTTATAACTGCGCTGCTCTCAAGTTCATCTTGAGAAATTTACGTAATAACTGAATTCCCAAAGTTCTTTAGGTGATCCAAAACACTGTAGCGGCTTGAACTTTGGACGAGCCTCGCACCCCAGAGAATAGAAATCCCAATCTTGCTCATGTTTAGTTGAATTAGTCTGCAGCAGTACAGCTCTGATACCACAAGATCGTGATGTATACAAAGTCACAACGCTATTTGATTCAACAACTAGCTAGTTTTGACATCAAATTGCAAAATTTGACTTCGTTATGAGCTCTTTGTAGCAAAAATACATTACACTTAAAGACTAGTTGCTAGACTGTAGTAGTTTGTTCGTATATATCTATTTTTCCCCAACGTATTGCATACTACATTTTGACAAGACTTGCAACCTTATAGTAACCTCGTTGGGAATTGTTCAAGCAAAGCGTAGGTAGTTAAGGTCGAGTAAGAGTTCTTCTTAAATCTTTCACTGAATGAGTAGGTGTTGGAAGAACTGTTCTCTAAAGCGATACAGTTGCGCTACATGTTCGTCAACTTGTCTAGAAATAAATATATCATTTGTTTTATACGTTTTTTCGTAATAAATCTATTTGTATTTGTTGTATTTGAGTATGAAGATAACAAAAAATACGGCATAAGACGCAGTACACTGGGCTTCGTTGCCATTTTATTTACCATGTTAAGAATAAACTTAACAGACATGCTTTGTTTTCGACGAAGCCATCTAAAATAACGTACATCTAAATAAAACTAAAAAACTGTAAAATTTCTTTATTTGATAGTATACTTCAAATTATGCACTATACCTTCTAGAATTCTATAACACTCTTTGCATATAATTTTTTAAAAAAAAAGTTATATCTCGACAAAAATATGATTTATCAATAGAGTATGTAAAATAAAACTCATTCGCAGTTTTAAAAAATCGTAAATCTTTCCAAAAAAATTTTGAATTACAAATTTTAAAACTTAAGGGTGCCCTATAGACGATAGACCACCCTCAGAAAAGCACTTTTAAGGCTATTATATTGAGAACTAGAATCTGGATAATCCATTCATTCGAGTTCTAATAAGGTTAATTTTGTGATGTTTACATTATCGTTATAGGGCACCCTTAAAACAACATTTTTTGAAGCGAAAAAACGAAATCTAATTTTTTTTGGAAAATTTAGAATAAATAGAGCTCTTTAACTCGTCGAATACAAATTGTTTTCAAGTTTTTTTCGACCGGAAATTGAACTTTTAGAGTTTATACAATAAGATTCACATGAAAAAAATACGGGTTTAACAAAGAAATCACCAATATAAAGGTTTTTTAGTAGAACGAGATTGATAAAAACTATGGTATGATAAAAAGACGATAATTTTTTTGGCGGGATAATTGAAGAATATGAATGATTCGAATTACAGACATACTCTAGTCCGAAACTTACTATGGTTCGTGACTTATTTTTGACACAGAATAGCTGTAGACTAAGGCTTACTCTAGATCCAGACTTATTATACAATTAAATTTGCTTTTGGAATAAGACTTAATTTTAGTTACAAACTTATCTTAATATCAGACTTATATTTAAAATTAGACTTACTTTAGTCTAGAACTTACATTTAGAATCAGACTTACCTTTAAAATCATACTTACTTTCGTCCGAGACTTACATTTCAAGTCATACTTACTTTCGTCCGAGACTTAGATTTCAAGTCATACTTACTTTCGTCCGAGACTTAGATTTCAAGTCATACTTACTTTCGTCCGAGACTTAGATTTCAAGTCATACTTACTTTCGTCCGAGACTTAGATTTCAAGTCATACTTACTTTCGTCCGAGACTTACATTTCAAGTCATACTTACTTTCGTCCGAGACTTAGATTTCAAGTCATACTTACTTTCGTCCGAGACTTACCTTTCAAGTCAGACTTACTTTCGTCCGAGACTTAGATTTCAAGTCATACTTACTTTAGTCCAAGACTTACCTTTCAAGTCATACTTACTTTCGTCCGAGACTTAGATTTCAAGTCATACTTACTTTCGTCCGAGACTTACATTTCAAGTCATACTTACTTTCGTCCGAGACTTAGATTTCAAGTCATACTTACTTTCGTCCGAGACTTAGATTTCAAGTCAGACTTACATTTCAAGTCAGACTTACCTTTCAAGTCATACTTACTTTCGTCCGAGACTTACATTTCAAGTCATACTTACTTTCGTCCGAGACTTACCTTTAAAATCATACTTACTTTCGTCCGAGACTTAGATTTCAAGTCATACTTACTTTCGTCCGAGACTTAGATTTCAAGTCATACTTACTTTCGTCCGAGACTTAGATTTCAAGTCATACTTACTTTCGTCCGAGACTTACATTTCAAGTCAGACTTACCTTTCAAGTCAGACTTACCTTTCTAGTCATACTTACTTTCGTCCGAGACTTAGATTTCAAGTCATACTTACTTTCGTCCGAGACTTACATTTCAAGTCATACTTACTTTCGTCCGAGACTTAGATTTCAAGTCATACTTACTTTCGTCCGAGACTTAGATTTCAAGTCAGACTTACTTTCGTCCGAGACTTACATTTCAAGTCATACTTACTTTCGTCCGAAACTTACCTTTAAAATCATACTTACTTTCGTCCGAGACTTACATTTCAAGTCATACTTACTTTCGTCCGAGACTTAGATTTCAAGTCATACTTACTTTCGTCCGAGACTTACATTTCAAGTCATACTTACTTTCGTCCGAGACTTAGATTTCAAGTCATACTTACTTTCGTCCGAGACTTAGATTTCAAGTCATACTTACTTTCGTCCGAGACTTAGATTTCAAGTCATACTTACTTTCGTCCGAAACTTACCTTTAAAATCATACTTACTTTCGTCCGAGACTTAGATTTCAAGTCATACTTACTTTTGTCCGAGACTTACCTTTCAAGTCATACTTACTTTCGTCCGAGACTTACCTTTCAAGTCATACTTACTTTCGTCCGAGACTTACATTTCAAGTCATACTTACTTTCGTCCGAGACTTAGATTTCAAGTCATACTTACTTTCGTCCGAGACTTAGATTTCAAGTCATACTTACCTTTCAAATCATACTTACTTTCTTCCAAGACTTAGATTTCAAGTCATACTTACTTTTTCGTCGAGACTTACATTTCAAGGTCATACTTACTTTCGTCCGGAACTTACATTTCAAGTCACTTACTTTCGTCCGAGACTTAGATTTCAAGTCATACTTACTTTTTCGTCCGAGACTTACATTTCAAGTCATACTTACTTTCGTCCGAGACTTAGATTTCAAGTCATACTTACTTTCGTCCGAGACTTAGATTTTCAAGTCATACTTACTTTCGTCCGAGGACTTAGATTTCAAGTCATACTTACTTTCGTCGAGACTTAGATTTTCAAGTTCATACTTACTTTCGTCCGAGACTTAGAATTTCAAGTCATACTTACTTTCGTCCGTTAGATTTCAAGTCATACTTACTTTCGTCCGAGACTTAGATTTTCAAGTCATACTTACTTTCGTCCGAGACTTAGATTTCAAGTCATACTTACTTTTCGTCCGAGACTTAGATTTCAAGTCATACTTACTTTCTCCGAGACTTACATTTCAAGTCAGACTTACTTTCGTCCAGAACTTACCTTTCAAGTCATACTTACTTTCGTCCGAGACTTAGATTTTCAAGTATAACTTACTTTCGTCCGAGACTTAGATTTCAGTCAGACTTACTTTCGTCCGAGACTTAGATTTCAAGTCATACTTACTTTCGTCCGAGACTTACATTTTCAAGTCATACTTTACTTTCGTCCGAGACTTACATTTCAAGTCATACTTACTTTCGTCCGAGACTTAGATTTTCAAGTCATACTTTACTTTCGTCCGAGACTTACATTTTCAAGTCATACTTACTTTCGTCCGAGACTTAGATTTCAAGTCATACTTACTTTCGTCCGAGACTTAGATTTCAAGTCATACTTACTTTCGTCCGAGACTTACATTTCAAGTCAGACTTACTTTCGTCCGAGACTTAGATTTCAAGTCATACTTACTTTCGTCCGAGACTTAGATTTCAAGTCATACTTACTTTCGTCCGAGACTTAGATTTCAAGTCAGACTTACATTTCAAGTCAGACTTACCTTTCAAGTCATACTTACTTTCGTCCGAGACTTACATTTCAAGTCATACTTACTTTCGTCCGAGACTTACCTTTAAAATCATACTTACTTTCGTCCGAGACTTAGATTTCAAGTCATACTTACTTTCGTCCGAGACTTAGATTTCAAGTCATACTTACTTTCGTCCGAAACTTACCTTTAAAATCATACTTACTTTCGTCCGAGACTTACATTTCAAGTCATACTTACTTTCGTCCGAGACTTAGATTTCAAGTCATACTTACTTTCGTCCGAGACTTACATTTCAAGTCAGACTTACCTTTCAAGTCAGACTTACCTTTCTAGTCATACTTACTTTCGTCCGAGACTTACATTTCAAGTCATACTTACTTTCGTCCGAGACTTACATTTCAAGTCATACTTACTTTCGTCCGAGACTTAGATTTCAAGTCAGACTTACTTTCGTCCGAGACTTACATTTCAAGTCATACTTACTTTCGTCCGAGACTTACATTTCAAGTCATACTTACTTTCGTCCGAAACTTACCTTTAAAATCATACTTACTTTCGTCCGAGACTTAGATTTCAAGTCATACTTACTTTCGTCCGAGACTTAGATTTCAAGTCATACTTACTTTCGTCCGAGACTTAGATTTCAAGTCATACTTACTTTCGTCCGAGACTTACATTTCAAGTCATACTTACTTTCGTCCGAGACTTAGATTTCAAGTCATACTTACTTTCGTCCGAGACTTAGATTTCAAGTCATACTTACTTTCGTCCGAGACTTAGATTTCAAGTCATACTTACTTTCGTCCGAGACTTAGATTTCAAGTCATACTTACTTTCGTCCGAGACTTAGATTTCAAGTCATACTTACTTTCGTCCGAGACTTAGATTTCAAGTCATACTTACTTTCGTCCGAGACTTAGATTTCAAGTCATACTTACTTTCGTCCGAGACTTAGATTTCAAGTCATACTTACTTTCGTCCGAGACTTACATTTCAAGTCATACTTACTTTCGTCCGAGACTTAGATTTCAAGTCATACTTACTTTCGTCCGAGACTTACATTTCAAGTCATACTTACTTTCGTCCGAGACTTACATTTCAAGTCATACTTACTTTCGTCCGAGACTTAGATTTCAAGTCATACTTACTTTCGTCCGAGACTTACATTTCAAGTCATACTTACTTTAGTCCAAGACTTAGATTTCAAGTCATACTTACTTTCGTCCGAGACTTAGATTTCAAGTCATACTTACTTTCGTCCGAGACTTAGATTTCAAGTCATACTTACTTTCGTCCGAGACTTAGATTTCAAGTCATACTTACTTTCGTCCGAGACTTAGATTTCAAGTCATACTTACTTTCGTCCGAGACTTAGATTTCAAGTCATACTTACTTTCGTCCGAGACTTACCTTTCAAGTCATACTTACTTTCGTCCGAGACTTACATTTCAAGTCATACTTACTTTCGTCCGAGACTTACATTTTAAGTCATACTTACATTAATATCAAACTTATATTAACCTACGACTTACTTTTATTCCCAGACATCTTGATCCACACTGACATTGAAAACCACTCATACATCTAAAGCCACTCAAACATCTAGATCCACTACGACATGGAAATCCACTCAAACATAATTTTTGCTCTCTAACTACATTTTTATATGATTTTACAACCTAAATTTTCTTCTTACCTAAAGATTATTCGCAATATCTGAATTCATTAATTAATTGAGATATTCAAGTTTGACAGCGGATTTGGAAAGCAGACTTGATGGAGATTTTAAATTCTGATGTCAAATCTTGGGTTTTGTGCATTATTGGAAGAGAAAAAAGGGTGTTAATTTGCAAATCTTAAATATAGTTTTTTACGGAAAAATTAATTAGGGTTAGAATCATAGAAAGATATATCTGTCAGACCACTGTCTGCATTGTTCAGACACTGTTGGCATCTCATAGACACTGTTTGCATCTCATAGACACTGTTGCATCTCATACACAACTGTTGCATCTCATAGACACTGTTGCAATTCATAGACACTTTGCATCCTCATAGACCCACTGTTGCATCTCATAGACACTGTTGCATCTATAGACACTGTTGCATCTCATACACACTGTTGCATCTCATGACAGTGTTGCATCTCATACACACTGTTGCATCTCATAGACACTGTTGCATCTCATTAGACACTGTTGCATCTGTCAGACACTGTTGCATCTCATAGACCACTGTTGCATCTTCATAGACACTGATGCATCTGTCAGACACTGTTGCATCTCATAGACACTGTTGCATCTCATAAACACTGTTGCATCTCATAGACACTTTTGCATCTGTCAGACACTGTTGCATCTCATAGACACTGTTGCATTTCATACACACTGTTGCATCTGTCAGACACTGTTGCATCTCATAAACACTTTTGCATCTGTCAGACACTGTTGCATCTCTCAGATACTGTTGCATCTCATAGACACTGTTGCATCTCATACACACTGTTGCATCTGTCAGACACTGTTGCATCTCATAAACACTGTTGCAACTCATAGACACTGTTGCATCTGTCAGATACTGTTGCATCTCTCAGATACTGTTGCATCTCATAGACACTGTTGCATCTCATAGACACTGATGCATCTGTCAGACACTGTTGCATCTCATAGACACTGTTGCATCTCATAGACACTGTTGCATCTCATACACACTGTTGCATCTCATAGACAGTGTTGCATCTCATAATCACTATTAGCACTGTGCACTTCATTAGACATTTTGCATCTGTCAGACACTGTTGCATCTCATAGACACTGTTGCATTTCATACACACTGTTGCATCTGTCAGACACTGTTGCATCTCTCAAGATACTGTTGCATCTCATAGACACTGTTGCATCTCATTACACACTGTTCAATTCTGTCAAACACTGTTGCATTTCATACACACTGTTGCATCTGTCAGACACTGTTGCATCTCAATAAAGGACCACTGTTGCATCTCATAGACACTGTTGCATCTCATAGACACTGTTGCATCTCATGGACACACTGTTGCATCTCATAGACACTTGCACAATGACACTGTTTTGCATCTCATAGACACTGTTGCATCTCATAGAACACTGTTGCATCTCATAGACACTGTGTGCATCTCATAGACACTGTTGCATCTCATACACACTGTTGATCTCATAGACACTGTTTGCATCATAGACACTTTGCATCTCATAGACACTGTTGCATCTCATAAACACTGTCTTGCATCTCATAGACACTGTTGCATCTCATAACACTGTGTTTGAATTCCTTTCCAAATTGCCCACACTTGTGTTTGGCATCTCATAACACTGTTGCATCTCATAGACACTGTTGCATCTCAATAGACACTTGATTGACATCTCATAAACACTGTTTGCATCTCATAGACACTGTTGCAATTCTCATAGACACTGTTGCATCTCATAGACACTTTGCATCTCTAGCACTGTTGCATTCTCATAAACACTGTTGCATCTCATAGCACTATGTTGCAATTCTCATAGCACACTGTTGCATCTCATTACACACTGTTGCATCTCATAGACACTGTTGGCATCTCATAAGACCTGTTGCCATCTCATAGACACTTGTTGACATCTTTCATAGACACTGTTGCAATCTCATAGACACTGTTTGCATCTCATAGACACTGGCTTGCATCTCATATGACACTGTTGCATCTCATAGACACGTGTCTTGCATCTCATAGACACTTGTTTGCATCCTGTTGCACTGTTGCATCTCATAAACACTTTTGCATCTTGTCAGACACTTGTTGCCTCTCACACTGTTGCATCTCATAACACTGTTGCATCTCAACACACTGTTGCATTCTCATAGACCACTGTTGCAATCTTCATAGACACTGTTGCATCTCATTTAGCATCTCACGTGATGCATCTCATAAACACTTTTGCATACTGTTCAGACACGTTGCATCTCATAGACAACTGTTTGCATCTCAAATAGACACTGTTGCATCTCATAGACATTCTCTAACTGTGCATCTCATAGACACTGTTGCATTTCAAGACACTGTTGCATCTTCATAGACACTGTTGCATCTCATACACACTGTTGGATCTTCATTAAGGGCATCTTCATCACTGTTTTGATTCTCT